>NC_090733.1:47120834-47135492 GCF_036898095.1 Palaemon carinicauda
CATATAGACTATGTAAAAAATGTATGTATTAATAGACTTAAACCTTTAAGAGGATTGGCAAATTGTGGAAAGGGAATTAGTATCCCATTGTTAAGAATGATATATTTGATAACCATACGGTCAATTATTGATTATTCTGCTCCACTTCTGGCGATATTTCCTAATAATAAGATAAGGAAATTGGAACTCATTCAAAATGAGGCATTAAGGGTTGTCTTGGGTTGTCCAAAAACAACTCGTATTGAAGTAATGAGAATGGAAACAAATATGCCCAGTGTGTGTGATAGAATAAAAGAAATAACAATGATGTGTGTAATGAGAATGATTAGGAGAGGTGAAAAGTACTTTCACAATATACATTATGGAATTGATTAAGCAAAAATAAATGTATATACCAAAAGGTTACTTCAAAATCTGAAGGAGTAAAATTTGACTCCGTTATGTGACTTATTTGAAGAAAAAATAATTATATGTCCTTAAAGTTTAAAACGTATAGATATAGAAAATCTGGATTAAAGAAAGAGAGAGTATGATACTATTGAATTGAAATATTATTTTTTTAGAAAAAAAAATTATAAATGTAAAAAGATGAATTCTGTTCATATGTACTGTGATGGATCGGTTAGTGAACATGGAGCTGGATGTGGATTTATAAATTGTGTTTATGATGAAAATGGAAACTGTGAGTTAAAAAAAGAAAGTTTTAAAATAGAAGGAACAAACTGTAGCACTGTTTCTGAATTATATGCAATATATGAAGGATTAAAAGCAGTTTCTGATATTAGGAAAGATATTTTTATTTTTGTAGACAGCCAGAGTGCATTAAAATCCTTGAAGGCTAAAGAACCCCGTTATAAATCTGTTGTAAATAAATGTAGAAATTTGGTTTATAATGTACATTTAAATAATAATAAAGTTGAATTTATATGGATCCCTTCTCATATAAATATATATTATAGTGATATTGCAGACAAGTTAGCTAAACAGGGGACAGAAAAATATGGAAGTGATATTTTTGAATTAATAAGTCTTAATAATATTAAAAGTCATAAAATCAGTTAGAAATCAAAATGAGCTATTAACTATTAAGCTATTACTGGAAAAGGGAAGTAGTTGTTTATATCATTATTTGAAAATTTCTGAAGGAACAAATGTAACTTGTGGAAAACGATCTACTTTGTTTGATAGTTGGATTATGAGACTTAGATTGGGATATAAGTATTATTGGGAATCTAATAAAGACAAAAATGTACCTTGTAAATTTTGTAAACAAGACAAAAGTCATAAGTTGTATCATTACATTATGGAATGTTAAGAATTTGATGGAATCAGAAATGATTCCATTGCAGATCTCTATGAACAAATATGTTTGGTAATTAATAAAAATAAAATAACTGATTTTATTAAAAAATGGAAGGGAAACCATATTGTGTTTTAAAATAGAAAAACTGTGTTATTGGGAAAGGGAAGATATAGTAACACTATACTTCCCTTTTGATGTAAATTATGAATAAAATTTTTGAATTTAATTGAATTGAATCATGCTGGTATTAGATTGTCCACAGGAGCGTTTAGAACCCCACCTATCCCGAGTCTCCTTGTTGATGCTTGAGAGTTACCTCTAGACCATTACCGAATGTTTTCCATTATTCGGTATTAGTTTAGGTTACAAAAACTCCCTAACTCTTTAGCCTTTCAGACTGCCTTATAAGGCACTCAGCATACTTTGAGTTGCACCCAAAATCCCCTCAACCTTATGGCTTTCGATTAAATCAATTATTAAACAGTCTTGATATAATTAGAGGTTCGGTGCTTCCATTTAAGATATCATTAACCCCTCCGTGGAAATTACCAGAGATATCTTTTTGTAAATATATTATTTGTGTTAAAAAGAAAAAAACATGATTGAATTAGAAGCTAGGTCTCTTTTTATGGAAGATGTTGAAGAACATAGTGAATCCACTTTTATATATACAAATGGCTCCAAATCTGATGCTGGCGTTGTATTTAGAGTATATAGTAGTTCTTTAACTGTAGAGGTGCACTTCCTTCAATATCTTCCATATTTACTGCTGAATTATATGTTATACTAACCACTGTTGAGAAAATATCGTTAAAAGAGGAGGAAAATTTTACCATTTATAGTGATTCAAGAAGTGTCCTTCAAGCTTTAGAAGGTTTTAATTCTATTACCCCTTTAGTTTTAAAGATTTTAGAATAGCCATTAATTATTGACCTAAAAGGTATAACAGTTCGATTTTGCTGAGTTCCGGCACACGTAAGTGTGTTTAGAAATGAAGAGGCAGATTCACTGGCAAAGAGTGCTGCAGCAGAGTTGCTACTAAGAAGGTACCCCATTCTATGTAATGATTTTTTACCAGCAATTAAGAATTCTATCTAAAACAATTGGCAACAGCATTTAGATAGTTTAACCAAAAATAAGATGAGAGAAATTACGATTGTTATATCCCCTTGCCGGTATAATGGGATACCCCGAAAATAGAACACGTCTCTTTGTCGTTTCCGCATTGGTCACACTCGGATGACACATGCATTTCTGCTGGCTGGCCAACACCATCCAAATTGTGACAACTGTTTAATACCCTTGACAATGAAGCATTTGTTGACTGAATTTCCCTCTTATAGCACAGAAAAAAAGAGATATCTTTTCGAGGCTCGTGGTGAGGACGGCAGGATCACTCTTGTCAAGATCCTAGAACATGATGTGACGCACAATGCTAGTAGTATTTTTAAATTTATATCAGAAGCAGGTCTTCTTAGTTCTATTTAACTTTTAAAACCTATTTACTTTTCTGGTTTTAATTGAATATTCTTCTAATCTTTATTTATAATAAACGATATCGGCGTCAATGACCTTCGATGTCAGGATGCCAGAGAACTTCAAATCATTCAATCATTGTCCATTTATATATATATATATATATATATATATATATATATATATATATATATATATATATATACATATATATATATGTGTGTGTGTGTGTGTGTGTGTGTGTGTATTCACTGTATAAGAGCATGTAAACATTCACAAGTATGTTGTGTATCAAATATATATATATATATATATATATATATATATATATATATATATATATATATATATATATATATATATATATGTATATATATATATATGTATGTATATATATGTATATATATGTATATATATATGTGTGTGTGTGTGTGTATGTGTGTGTGTTTGTGTGTGTGTATATATTCACTGTATACGGGCATGTAAACATTCACAAATATGTGGTGCATTAAATTTATATATATATATATATATATATATATATATATATATATATATATATATATATATATATATATATATATATATATATATATATATATTATATATATATATATATATAATATATATATATATATATATATATATATATATATATATATATATATATATATATATATGTGTGTGTGTGTGTGTGTGTGTGTATGTGTGTGTTTGTGTGTGTATAGAATGAATAGTGATATATACGTAAATTAACTTCATGTCCGTACCAGTCATTTTTTTTTCTATTGCAACATATTCATAATGACATGAGTAATAACAATATCATCACCCTCTTTTAGAAAAATTATATTTATCGTTCTGCAATATAATACTATCTCTGAATTCTTTGCAGCAATACTTTGACTAAACATAATGAAAACATACACACCAAGTCACTTTCCATTCATAGAATTTTACCTATCACATTTATTTCAGTGCACATATCTAAATTTCCTCACGGGCAGTAATGATGTAAGAATATTAATTGACTTTGGCTTTTGTGAATCTATTGGCTTTCATATGTTTTTGTTTTAGCGGTATATAGGAGGGAATTTTTAAATATTTTTATTGGAAGAAATGATGCATGTTATAGTTAAAAAAGCAGCGTTGCCCTAAAAACTTAATAATAGCCTTACTTCATTTATGTAAATTCCCACATTGAATTTGGATATTATTGTGTTGGCAATCTTTTATTTAGTATTTTACATGATATAACAAGTAAGATTTTTTTTTTCCTGCACCATGGTCTTTTTCCACTGTTTGCTTGATGGTACAATTATCACATTAATCTATCTTACTTCCCTTACTTTTGTTTTCCTGAGGTTCTATTGTTTATATATGGAAAATGTATTTCCATATTGTCATTGTAATTAGAGTATTTTATTCTAATAGTTCATTACCTGTCTTAAAGTTTATTTATTACCTAGTTTCTTTCCCCCACTGGGCTATTCATGTCGGAGCCCTTGGGCTTAGAGCATCCTGTATTTGCAACTAGGGTTGTAGCTTAACCTGTAATAATAATAATAATAATAATAATAATAATAATAATAATAATAATAATAATAATAATGATAATAATAATAATAATAATAATAATAATAATAATAATAATAATAATAATAATAATAATAATAATAATAATAATAATAACGAATCCTGTTATTCCTTTGTAAGTTTTGTTACAATGTGTCGTGAGAATAGAATTGATAGACGTCATCTCCAGTTAATAGTCAATAGTTTTAGAGACATTCAGATTTTGCTTTATTTTCTATTTTTATTTTTTTTGATAGAAAGTGTAAATGCTATGATAATAGTTGTAATGTATGCATCAAGGGCTTAAAAGTATATAAGATTTTCAATAGACTTCTGAAATAGGAAGTTATGATTTTTTTATCTTGAAAAAGATACATTGAGTCTCTATTTAATATTAGTATCCAATGAACGATGAAAATATCACTGAATTTTTCAAGACTAGATATGCTACACTAGTTCCATCCTAGACAGTTATTTACACCCACTATCGCAAATACGTTACGTTAAATGACAATTGGCATGAGTCCAGTCCTGGCTCACTTTTATAAACAATCTTTGTTTACCGTTATCTAATCACTATTGGTTCATAAATTACACGCTAAGTATTTGGAAAACATTTTTATACTTCGTAGTAATTCGTAGTATGGTTGTATTGGGAATGTTATGCATTTGGTGTATTGAGTATGTTCGAATATATGACGAACTTCCATCCGCAACCAAAATTTTGAGGTGTTCAAAATCCCTGGAGAGGAAGAAACAACCACTGCGGATGGATTGGGAATATGTGCACCAGAGAGAGATATGAAAAATGTGATTAATCAATATAGAGCGAATGTAATGAGTGCTGAGGGTCTTGGCGAAATTGCAGATGGAAATGGAGCACATTTTATAAGTTTTTACTCAACAAACAATCTTGCTATTAGAGGTAATATTTTCCAGCACAAGGACATCCAAAAATATACATGGATTTCACCTTGTGGCAATTACAAAAAACAAATAGTTCACATAGCAATTAATAAAGGGAGAAGGGGACTCTGAGAAATGTAAGAAGCTATAGAGATACAGATAATGGTAACGATCACCAGCTCATCATTGCCACACTGAATCTAAACCTAAAGCATCCATCAGAAATGTAGTTAATGTACCTAGGTTTGATACAAATAAACTTCTAGAAGAGGAGCACAGAGAAATCATTGTAATTGAATGCAAGAATCGATTTGCAGTCTTTAAGACTTTAGGAGACACGTAGTTACAAGGAGAAAATGATGGATATAACATTTCGGATACTATAAAGAAGAGAAAAAACATAAATTATTTGTTGAAAATTTCCGAGGAAGTAATGAAAAATTACAAGGTAGAGCATGCTAAGTATTCCAGTGTTGATATTAAGGTCAAAAGAAAAGCCAGGAATGACTGGAGAGAATATTTAGACGGAAAAGCAGATTAGGCTGATAAAGCTATGAATTCAGTAAGTGGCTATGAAGTAAGAATTGTTCATAAAATTATTAATGAAATCTCAGTGGTGGAAAAGAAGAAGAAGCATATACCCATAAAAAAGAGAGATTGTTCTCTTATAGCAACAGAAGCTGAAGAAAGGCCACGTTGAGTGGAACACTTTAGTGATGTCAAAAAAAAAAAAAAAAAAAAAAAAAAAAGGAGATATGAAGGGAATAATTTTGAATGAGATACCTGAAGATGATGAGGTCCTCGATATGCCCATGAATAAAATCAGTGTGTTTGTAGTCGAAGCTATCCTAAAAAAACTCAAGAGATGGAATGACCCTGGATACGATGGAATAACTGCTGAGATGATATGGCCGAAAACTAAGTGACTCTCAGAATAGTACAATGTGGCGTGAAGAGCCAAAACCTCATGAATGGGAATTAGGATTGGTGGTGGAAATGACAAAATAAAAGGAGATCCAATTGATTTCAATAATTACATAGGCATCCTACTAACGTTAGTTGTGATAAAACTATATAGTATGGTCATTCTAAAGAGACCAGAGAGGAAGATTGATGAAAAGCCGAGATGAAAAAGCGGTGTTTAGAAAAGGTAAGAGTTGTACTGATCAAATCTTAATTTTAAGGCATGTGGTACAGCAATGTGTAGAATACAGAAATCCACTTTTGATGGCATTTGTGGACTATGAAAAAGACTTTGATAGTGTGCACTGGCTAAAATTGTGTAAAGTCCTGGGTTATTATGGAATTCCTCTTAAATATGTAAATTTCATCAAGTCTATTCATCAGCATAGCAAGAGCGAAGTTTATGTTAGTGGAGTCTTATCAAATGAATATCCAGTGAACAGTGGGGTAGTCAAAGGAGATTTGTTGTCACCAATGTTGTTTATCCTCCTCATGGATTTTGTAATGCATAGCAGAGTTGATGATGGTGGAGAAGGATTGGACTGGATTGGTAACAAGAAATTGGCATTGTGGAGTATGATGAGGACGCTGTCCTTATTAGCAGAGTACCACTGGACTTGCAAAGCTTGCTAACCAGAATGCATTAAATATCACATGAGATTGGGCTGAAGATAAATAGAAGAAAGACAGAGATGATGAGAACAAAAATATGCAGTAGAAGACTGCATATCATTGGTGGGAGAAAAGATTAATGAGGCGGAATCATTTGAATATTTATGAACCATGCTCTCCAATATTGGATCTTTAGAATTTAAGTTTAATGAAAGACTGAAAAAAAGCAAATCAGACAATGGCGTGGTTAAGTAAAATTTAGAAATCAAATAGCCTGAAATTACATATAGAAATCAGGCTTTACATCAGTGTTGTTAGATCGGTGTTACTGTATGGACATGAGTTGTAGGACAACGAAACAATATCCAACATATTTTGTAAGTGTGTGAATAAAGCTCTCAGAAGAATATTGGGAATCAAATAGCAAGACGGGATTAGAAATGAAACTATAAGAGAGATTTCTCGGTGTCATGTGTGGATGAGATCCTGATGAGTGGTAGAGGGGAGTTGTGAGACCGAGACCTACAAGGCTGAGGGCTATGAATCGTGAAGTGGGAGATGATAAATGGAGAAGCGTAAATTTAAAAGCTCTATATAGAGACTACTGGCAAAGTCTAACCGAGACACTTTGCGTCAATGGGCGTAGGGGGAGATGATGATGAGGTCATTATGGAATTAATAAAAAAAAAAAGTTCAGTAAAATGATTTAAACATAATATTAGGTATCTTGTAATAGTTATAAAGGTTAAATGCATATATATCAGTAATCATTCATTAATAGTCTGATATTATTTTGATTAATATTATATATTTTATCAGTTTCAAAAAGTTTCTTTATGCATTTTCAAAACGATTTTTTACATCAGTATTATCATATTATTTCATGGAAAATGAAGTGTATAATTTAGTACATGAAATCTCACAAAAAGTTTTAGATTTTCATAACATTTAATTAACAAATGTAATATCATAGATAAAATTAATACATCAAATAACTATTATTTCATATTATTTGTGTCATATTTTTTACGTCCTATTTTTTTTCTTTTTTTATTTGCAATATACGATATGAAGGCAATGGGCTGGAAATAAACGCTACAAAGTATAGCAAGTAAAACAGGCGTGAACTCATCCAAAATAAAATGTTTTACCTGTACATCTGTGGGACTTGACCGGCTTAGAAATTGGAAGGTAGTAGAGGCCGTAGAACAGTAGAACGATATTATTAAAAGGGATCATAAAAACTCATTATATTCAGAGAAACCGAGGTGGTATCTTGAACGTTAATTCCGGATTTTTCAAACTTTATACCCATATAATCTAAAATTATATCTATATATATATATATATATATATATATATATATATATATATATATATATATATATATATATATATATATATATATATATATATATATATATATATATCGATTAATCTTTCTCACGGTAATTACCGAATTGTACAGGTACCCACTTGGGACCTATTTACATATGATTATTCTTAAATAGGTTGCACTAAATGTAACTCTTGATAACAAACGAATGGATCTTCTTAGCTTACTGTTGCTGTATATCATTCACACTCTCAGAGAAAAGTGAACGAACACACCAAAATATTTGGTCTTACATTTTCCCTTTTATTTTCCGGTTGTATTCACTCCTTTATATTGAGATATTCTCTCTCTCTCTCTCTCTCTCTCTCTCTCTCTCTCTCTCTCTCTCTCTCTCTCTCTCTCTCTCTCTCTCTCTCTCTCTCTCTCTCTATATATATATATATATATATATATATATATATATATATATTTATATATATATATATATATATATATATATATATATATATATATATATATATATATATATATATATATATATATATATATACCGTATTTCCCGTGTGATAAGACGCTGCAAGTGGTAAGACGCGCCCTTAAATTAGCAGAGCATTTTTGGGGAAAAAAAGGAGATTTTACAATTCCTAGTCCGAAACTCTAGTGAGATTTTGTCTAGCACAGTAAATTTTCGTATTTTAGGTATATTGGCAAATGCTTAAGTTAATATGACTTAGTTGAACACCAGTTATCTCAATTTATTTACATATTAATAGAAGAAACCACTTAAATCAGTCATAGTTGCCTCAACAACTATTTGTTTAGTGTTCCAAGTGTTGTTTACATAAAAGCAGTGTTGCCAAATGTTAATCAAATTTTGGTAATAAGTAAAATTCCAGTAATATTTTCCAAATTTATCATATAGCCTACACATTTTCTCACAAACTTAATTAGTGATCAAAGAAGTCTAGAAATTCCTCTAGGTGGACTGCTTTTGCTACTGTATGTGACTCTAGCTCTAGTTTTCTGCTAACTTGGTAACACGGCACTCAACTAACCGAAATGTTTTTTTTTTTTTCAATGTCGTATTCAGCAACTGTTTGTTTATATTACTTCGGAACTCAGGCAACAAAGTCATTATCAAAATATTGCTTTATTACAAAATGTAAAAAAAAAAAATATGAGAAAGTAGATATATACTGCATTAACAACTAATATGTACTGTAATAGCGTCGTCTGCTAGGAGACCACTACACAGTTTTTTGCTTGTAGAAGGAAGTTAGCGAGTCATCAGCTGATTACCGAAACAAATAACTTGCTATTGCACTATAATAAACAAAGCATAATATGAAAATATATTTTTTATTACATATGAATGATAATTGGTGGTTTATATTCTATGTCTGTTGAGTGAGTATTTGTAAGTGATTAGTTGGGTGTTTGAGGGTTTTCAAACTTTCCTATACAAGTTTTTCTTAGTGTTAAGACGCAGGGTGATTTTTGGGGTAATTTTTCAGGAAAAAAGGTGCGTCTTATGACACGGGAAATACGGTATATATATATATATATATATATATATATATATATATATATATATATATATATATATATATATATATATATATATATATATATATATATATATATATATATACATATTGTAAGGACATCACTTCCTCCGTCGTCCAGCAATTTCACCAAATTCTCTATTCCATTTAAATTCTCCTTTCGCCACACTGTGGCTAACTGTATATATTTATTCCGCTCTCTCAGAGCTACAATTTCATGTATTTATTATTTCATTACCTATTTCTATTGACTTGTAATTCAAGTATTTGTGCATGTGTAAAAACACACATATTTTGGCGGTTAGTTCAAGCCGAATTGGCGCCTGCGCACATGCTACTTTTCCGTCTGCACCCTGTATTAAATTCCCACGTATGTTTGAATAAACTGTCAGTTGTCATTGATAAAGCTTGTCTCACTGTCCTTACAACTGGTGACCCCGGAGTTGAAGTAGCATAAGCGGTTTTGGCTTTGCCATTAACAGACTTATTACGGCCGTTCTACCTTCTTTTACTCTGTTACCTTAGGCGTGAGCTTCGGCCTTTGGTGCTCCCACACCCCAGTGCATGTAAGGCAGTAGGATGAGCTTAACCGACATATCAACTTCCCACCTCTTCGCCGACTCGTCAACTGAGCACAATGGCGGGTTCAACCCACCCATCTCGCCCAACGGCCTCGCCTCCACACCCAAAGTCAAACTGCCGCCGTTTTCTCAACACAACACCGCTTCCTGGTTCCTGAGAGCGGACGTACTCTTCCAAGTCGCTAGGCTCAGTGACTTCTGCGCCAAGGCCGACATCGTTCTCACCTCCATCCCAGAGGAGGTATTCGACAAGATTTCCCCATGGCTCGACGCCCAGGCTGGCCAAGTTTCCTACGACGACCTGAGAATGAAACTCATCGGTATCTATTCACTCTCCGTTTCAGCAAGGGCACAGAAAGTCCTGGACCTCGCCGGCAAACCCATGGGTGACACCTCTCCTGTCGAGGCATGGGACGAGTTAACCGGCCTGCTAATGCTCCCCGAAACCGACAGCAACGGCCGACGGCGCGAGATTAGCCTATCTCGTGAGATTTTCCTTCGACGCCTACCACAGGACGTAAGGGCCCAATTGATGGACGCCGACACACTTCCGATGAACGAACTCCTGTCGAAGGCTCAGAAGCTCCACGAGGACTCCAAAGCATCTCGCCTCAGGGCATCATCAGTATCGTGTTCGTTCTCCTCCTTTAGCTGCTCTTCCCTAGACTATTCAGCAAAGGCTCCTGACGACGACGAGATCAACGTTCTAGCAAGAAGGAAACCACCGCAACCTACACGTCCGAACACTAGGCCTAACCCAGCATGGTGCTTCTACCACCAACAGTTCGGAAGCGATGCCAAGAAATGTAGAGCACCGTGCAACTTCCCTAGAAGATGACGCCAGAAGAGACCACCTACCACCATCGCAGCTGCAGGAAACCAAAACAAGAATGGTTTCTATATCCTCGACACCGTCTTCAACCGTTGACTTATGGTCGACACCGGTGCTATGCAGTCAACGTTCCCGCCGTCACAAGCTGACCTAGACCGTGGTCCCAGCAAAGACGCCCCCTCACTCGTCGCCGCCAACGGATCTCCCATATGGTGTTATGGGACCAGGACCCTCAGGATATCTATCATGGGCCATTCGTATTCCTAGCCCTTCGCCATCGCTGACATCAGTCGCCCCCTCCTCGGTGCAGATTTCCTCGCTCACCACAGACTACTTGTTGACGTTGCTGGGAAACGCCTCATCGACACAGGAACCTGCCAGTCCCGCGCCCTAAGAGCCGGCCCTGCCACAATATCAGTATCCGCTGTAACGATGCAACCCTACGATGACCTCCTGCAAGAATTACCTGAGGTTTTCAAGCCCGAGCTCCGACACTTGCCGGGATCCCCCTCCAAGCACGGGATCTACCACCACATCACAACAACGGGACCTCCTACTCACGCCAAATTCCGCCGCCTCCCGTCCCAGAAGCTGAAGGACACCAAACGCGCCTTAGAGGACATGGAACGCGTTGGTATCTGTAAGAAAGCATCGAGCCCCTGGGCATCTCCCATACACAAGGTAAAGAAGCCTGGAGTCCTTGCGGCAACTACAGGTGCCTCAACCTCATCACAACGCCCGACCACTACCCCCTTCCCAACATGCAAGACCTGACGAATGCATTGCATGGCGCGAAATACTTCACCAAGATGGACCTTCTCAAGTCTTACTTCCACGTCCCCGTAATTCCGGAGGACATTCCGAAAACTGCCATTGTGACACCGTTCGAATCCTTTACCTTCGCATACTCAACCTTCGGTCTACGCAATGCTGGGGCGACCTTCCAACGACTAATGGATAGCATCCTGGGCGATCTACCATTCTGTGTCTGCTACGTCAACGACATCCTGATATTCTCAAAGACCAAGGAGGAACACCAGAGGCACGTCCACGCCGTCCTCAAACGCCTACAGGAGTATGGCCTGGTCGTACATTTCGACAAATGAACGTTCGGCGCGGAAGGAGTGGACTTTCTCGGTCATCGCGTATCCTCGTGCAGGGTAAAACCCATGACAACCAAGGTGGACGCCATCAGAAAGTTCCCGGTACCTACGACCACCCGCCAACTTCAAGAGTTCCTGGGGAATGTCAATTACTACAGGCGCTTCATCCCCAACATCGCACAGACCCTGACACCCCTCGACGACGTCTTGAAGGGAAAGGCGAAGAAACTTGAGTGGGGTTTTCCCCAATAAAACGCATTCACCCGGACAAAGGACGCCTTCGCAAAAGCCACCACCCTGGCTTATTTCGACGATAACGCACCCCTGCGACTGACGACCGACGCCAGCATCGTGGCCTGTGGGGCTGTGCCGAAACAGCTCATCGATAGTTCTCCTCGACCGCTGGCATTCTTCAGCAAGAAATTGCAACCCGCCGAAACAAGATACAGCACCTTCGACAGGGAACTCTTGCCGTCTACCTTGGCGTCCGCCACTTCAGGCACATCCTGGAGGGCACACCCTTCACAATCGCGACGGGCTATCAACCCCTCGTACACGCCTTCACAAAATCGACAGACGCATGGGCCTCCCGACAACAACGTCATCTCGCAGCAATCGCCGAATTCGGGTGCACCATAAGCTACGATCCCGGAAAGAAAAACCCAGTCGTGGATGCCCTTTCAAGGATTGAAATCGACGCAATCCACCTGGGAATCGATTACGCCAACCTCGCATCCGAGCAGCGCACCGACCAAGAGGCACAGGATCACCTGACGGGGCCATCCACGCTCAAGATAACTGCGATTCCCTTCGGGCCAGCAGGAGTAACTATCCTCTGCGACACTAGCACCGGCCGCCCACGTCCCTGGATTCCAACTTCCTGCAGAAGAAAAATATTCGACATCATCCATGGACTTTCACACCCCTCGGGACGCACCACTGCTCGTCGTCTGTCTGAAAGGTTCGTCTGGCCATGGATCAAAAAGGACGCCCAGGAATGGGTGAAGACATGCATCAACTGCCAATCAAGCAAAATCAGCCGCCACACCAAATCGGGGAGAGGTGATTTTCCCCAACCGAAAAGACGTTTCGGTCACATACACATCGACGTCGTGGAACCGTTGCCGCCTTCGGGATCTGCTCGCTACCTGCTGACAATCATCGATCGCTCCACGAGGTGGTTGGAAGCATCGCCGATGACCGAAGCTACGACCCAAGCATGCGCCGAAGCCCTTTTGTCAAGCTGGGTGAGCAGATTTGGCGTTCCTGACGACATCACGACAGACAGAGGTCCCGCTTTCCTGTCGGAGATATGACTCGCTCTGGCAAACCTGATAGGAACGACTCTCCACAGCACCACGGCATACAACCCCGCAGCAAACGGCATGGTCGAACGAACTCATTGCGCCCTCAATTCGGTGAAATTGCTGGACGACGGAGGAAGGGATGTTTTTACAAGTACTCCTCCCCAAGACATCACGTGGCATAAAGGGCTGATGAGACTAATCTTCGTATCGTTTCGGGCGTCGGAGGGTTCCTCTTGTTCTTGAACGGAGGGGCGCGTCGGCGGTCGGTGTATGGATCGCTACCTCTCGTCGTCGTTTGTTGCTTTTCTTCTCATTGGGCGCCTTGTTTTGAGGTGGCACACTGGATCTGTCAGGTCCCACGGAGGCAGTGTCGCTCCCTTCGAGAAACACCGGTTTCACGCGGTGTATTGAGACCCAGTCTTCTTGGCCATGCACGTCGAGAAGGAAGTCTTTCATCGTTTTCTTGATTACTCGGTAGGGGACTCGATAAGGTCTGGTTAGCGGCTGTCGATGAGCATCGACACGGACGAAAACAAACCCGCAGTCATCCAGGTTGTTTGGCTTGAAATGCTTAGTTCTGTCCTGGTAAGTTTTCAGACATGGCCTGAATTTCCTGGCGATGTCCCTAAGATGATCCAGCTGCGTGTCGTCGGTTGATGTGGGAAAGAATTCGCCGGGGACTGCGAGCACCTCTCCGTAAACCTTTTCGGCGGGCGATGGCTCGCCATCTGCGCGAGGGGCGGTGGAAGGCCGAGGAGTACCCAAGGAAGTCGTGATTTCCAGTCCCCGTCGGTCATTGACTTTTATCTTTCTTTGTGGCTGAGTGGTATGGTCACTGGCATACAGATATCCTGGACGAGGGTTCAAATCCCCGCCGGTCCGATATCATAGTCTTTGGGCGGTTCCGCCTTGGGCTCTGATCCCAAGGTCGTTAAGAGAATCCAGACTTTAATGTATTAATATATATGGCTTATTTGAAATGTATATATATATATATATATATATATATATATATATATATATATATATATATATATATATATATATATATATATATATATATATATGTGTGTGTGTGTGTGTGTATGTGTTTATGTAT
>NC_090733.1:47135992-47143492 GCF_036898095.1 Palaemon carinicauda
GACAGTTTGGAGGAATTTTGTTCCTTTTTCTCGAAAACGTGTTCTGGGAACTAACATGTGATACTGGTACATGGTGATGAATTTTTTTATTCAATTGTGAAAATAATTTTGAAATTGAAATCCATGCTCGTCCAATTTCTGTTTGAGGCATTAATAAAAATATACGAAAGTGTATATTGCCCTGTGAATCCATATTCCCATTGATATAAATACATACAGACCAAAACTGCAAATGTGGATATTTAAAAATTTATTGAATAGATATGTTCCATTGTTTGGTTGTAATAAATTTAAAGAAATGTTGATTGGTCCCATTTTAAAAACCTTTCTTCGAAAGTAATACAGAAACAGAACGGGATACAGTTGAATTTATGGACCGGATGGCACATTCAGCATAATGAGAATCAAGTCTTTTGTTTTCAGATATATAATCTCCGGTGTCCATTTTTCTAATCCAGGTGACTAGCATAAAAAATGATGGTCAGTTTTACATAGTGTGTTTTTACAGTAAAAAATATCTGAAGGTTTTATTGATAATTAAGAAAAATAAGTAGTAAGTTTGCTTATATACATTAAGACTTCTATACATTAGTTTATAACCATCCATAATGAAAATTATAATTGTGTACCTCTTCGCTTTTTCAAAGATACGATAAGAACAACGCAAGGAACAATTCAAGGGACTTTTCAATAATATTAATAACTTGAAATTGTTAATTGGCATGATTTCATTACTGAGGTGTCAAAACCGTAGGAAGATGAAATAAGAACTAGAAAAAAAAGGCACAAGAAAAAACAATGTCATTTACAAATTTGAAAAAATACTAATAAACCCTCACGTCCTTCATATCCTTTAAGCTGTGACGTGCTAAGAGAAGGTTATGACTCAAGGACAGGATGAAAGCAACTGAGTAACTTTATTACAGAACATTCTCCTTTATATACAAAAACTCAATGCAATAGGAAATTTCCTGTTCAAACCGACACCGCATCGGTTAATAGTTAACGGTGAGAAAAACATGCATGTTATTTCAGGTTCTTTATAGCGCGAGGGGAGAGCGAAGATATAAGCATAATATATACACAAAATGAAATGTCGTTACTATGTATGATCGTGTGACACACGGTTGGTACATGGCTCCCTCCCTAAAAATGACATACTGTGCATGTTAAATAGGGCGCCCTGATCTGGAGAGGCGAACTGTAGGCAGGTCATCTGGCAGGAGATATGCAGGTTTTAGATGATCAGTGGAGACCCAGTCTTCTTTGCCACGAATATTTAGTAGGAATGCTTTGGATCACAAGGAAAGGGCCCGTGTAAGGGGCGTTAGCTGTGGCTTGCTAGTGTCGCTGCGCAGGAAGACGTGCATTGTAGAGTGAAAGTCTGTCGGTATGTGTTGTTTCGCTGGGGGCTTGTAAGTCTGGCAGCATGGAGTAAATTTTCCCATGACGTGACGTATGCTCTGGAGATCATCGGAGGAGCTTGTAAAAGGAAAATCAGGTAACGATGGGTATGGGGCCTACAACGTCGACGTGAATGTTTGTGAAACAACGCTGAGGTTGAGGGAAGGTGCCCACTCCTGAATCCGTGTGTCGATGTACTTCGAAGTTTGGCAAGAAGTACAGGCGCGGACCCAATCCTTAGCATCCTTAGAAATGCCGTGCCAAATGAAATTCGTCTTCAGCAGCTGTGCAGTAGAACGGCACGAGGGATGTGAAAGGCCATGAATGAAATCAAACACCTGCCGGCACATAGGAGTAGGAATCCAAGGTCGCGGTCTACAAGTATTGACGTCACAGAGGAGGGTGGTGTTGGAGTCTTCGAGGGGGAAGTCTTCCCAACGGAGGGACGTGCAGGATGTCCTACATGCTTGATACTCTAGATCCTGTAGTTGGGCTGCAGCCAAAGCATTGTAATCCAATCCCAGTGTAACAGCAGCCAACGTGATTCTTGACAGGGCATTGGCAACGGGATTCATTTTCCCAGGGACGTATTGAAGGGTGCAATCGTATTCAGTCACGGCGGAGAGATGTCAGGATTGACAGGCGGAAGAGGCGTCGGACTGTCAAGTGAAGGCGTGCACCAGAGGCATGTGGTCTGTGCGAATGACGAAGGGTGTACGTTCTAAGAAATGGCGACCCGATTCTGCCTTGGACAGTTTTCTGCTGAAGAAGGCCAATGGGCAGGGCGAGCCATTGACCACCTGCTCGAGTACTGTACCAATAGCGACATCGCTGGCATTGATGGAGAGAAGGAGAGGGGCATGTGGGATAGGAAAAGGGATAACCACAGCAGTTGATAGGGCCTTCTTCGCATTGCAGAAGGCCGATTCTAGAAGGGCACCCCACTTCATGTACTTTGGCTTGCCCTTAAGGGAGGCGTAGGGGGGAGCAAGAGTGGCGGCAATGGCTGGCAGAAAATGGTGATATTAGTTGATTATGCCCAAGAATTCCTGCTGAGCTTTGACGGTCGGGGTCGCGGGGAAGTCCTGAACGTCTGGTACCTTCTCTGGGAGGTGATGGACTCCTTCATGAGTGATACAGGGCCCTAAGAACGACACTTCGTTAGCGCCAAAGGTACACTTGTCGTACCGGACTGCAAGGCCGTTTTGTTGCAGGCGGTCGAGCACGATGCGCAGATGACGGAGGTGTTCCTCTTTTGAGGAGGAGAACACAAGTATGTCGTCCACATAACATACACAGAAGGGGAGGTCCCCTAAGATGCCATCCATGAGATACTGACACGTGGCCCTAGCATTACGAACGCCAAAACAGGAGTAATTAAAGGAGTATGTACCAAATGGAGTGGTGATCGCAATCTTGGGGAAGTCTTCTGGGTTCATAGGCACCTGATAATACACCTTCAGGAGATCGAGCATAGAGAAAACCTTCGCTTTTTGCAGGTAGGAGGTCACATCGGCGATGTTTAGGATGGCGTAGTGATCCGGTTCTGTTTGCATGTTCAGGCACCTGTAATCCCCGCACGGACGGAGGGAGCCGTCTTTCTTCAGAAGGATGT
The DNA here is from genome assembly GCF_036898095.1 of Palaemon carinicauda. Taxonomy (NCBI): domain Eukaryota; kingdom Metazoa; phylum Arthropoda; class Malacostraca; order Decapoda; family Palaemonidae; genus Palaemon; species Palaemon carinicauda. The sequence goes on from NC_090733.1 coordinate 47,139,012, forward strand.
GTAAGGGTGACGACCATGGGCTAGAGGCCTTTTGGCAAAGGCCCATTTTCTCCATTTTGACGAACGTCTGTTTGGCAGCTGCTAATCGTTCCAGTGCCAGACATTTGAATTTTGCGAAGACTGGGGGTCCCGTTGTCTTAAAATAGTAATAAATACCGTGCTTGGCAGGAGCCGTGGGCGTTTGGCGAAGTTCTGGACGTAAAACTTTCGGGTACGACATGAGTAGGTGGGCGTAGGCATCCGTGAGTGCGCTGAAGTGGAGAGCGAGGTTAGAGGGGGCGGGTTGAAGAGGTGTCGACAAGTACGAGTCTGCGTTGAGCAATCTTCGGTGGGCGACATCGACCAGAAGGTGGATATGAGAGAGGAAATCCCCACCGAGGATTGGCCATGTGACGTCGGCAATGAGAAACTTCTAATTAAATTTACCGTTTCCAAACGATAATGTGAGGTTCTCGTAACTGTAGGTGGGTATCGCCAATCCGTTGGCAGCTACCAAGTGGACGTCGGCAGACGTAGACAGACTACGTCGTGTCCTGAAGAGTTACCTTGGCAAAAGAGGACGACAAGCACCCGTGTCTGCCAAAATTCGCATGCCCGTTCCTGCATCATGTAAAAAGAAAAGATTAGAAACAAGGGAGGCCACTGAGACGAGCGATGGCCCACTTGCACATTTTTTGGCCACTGACAATTTTTTGCACATTTTTTCCCGGTTGCCCCGAATCGGAAGTGGCAGTAGCAAAACTGCGGTGGATGGGATGTAGTAAGTGGCTCTAGAAGTCGTTGATTGTGGCGCGAGCGAGTGGTAGGTGGTGGGTGGCTTTGTCGCCGCTTCGGCACGTCACGAGGTAGGTGTGTATGTCCTACGGCATTCACGTCAGCTTTGGTTGACGTTGAATAGGCGTCCTCTTCGTCAGGAGTGGAGTCGTTGATGGAGGTCTTGAAGTGGCTGTCCATAAGGGTGTCGGCTTTGGTCATCAAGTCCTTTATTGGTAAACTATCGGCATCGGGTATTGCAGCGTGTGCAGGTTCGGGTAAACGGCGTATCCAAAGGGCACAAAGTAGGTTCACCTCACGAGGAGAGCCGTCTACGGCAGATTGCAGGCGAGCGATACTGGTTATTTCCCTGAGGGCGAGCGAAGACCTTTGGTCCCCCATTGGTTGTTGCGAGAGCTGAAAAAGCTTTGCTAAACGGGTGGCTGGGGATGGCGAGTACTGATGCAGAAGGTATGTTTTGAGGCCACCATATGCTATTGGGGTGTCTCCTTGTTCACAAAGTCAGTCGGATATTTCCGGGAAGGTGTCCTCGGGTATCGCTGCGAGAACATAATCTGCTTTGATGGTTGAGCGAGTCATGCCCTTGATCCGAAACTGGACTTCTGCGCACTGAAACCAACCAAATGCCTCTCCGCTGGAGAATGACGAAAGTTTCAATGGGGCAGACTTAGTACCAACGACGGAGGGGCGAGGGGGCGAGGAGTGAGTCGACTTCCGGGGTCACCAATGTAACGTGCTGAGAGAAGGTTGTAACTGAAGGACAGGATGAAAGCAACTGAGTAGCTTTATTACAGAACATTCTCCTTTATATACAAAACCTCAAGGCAACAGGAAATTTCCTGTTCAAACCGACACCGCATCGGTTAACAGACAACGGTGAGAAAAACATGCATGTTATTTCAGGTTCTTATTAGTGTGAGGGGAGAGCGAATATACAAGGATAATATATACACAAAATGAAATTTCGTTACTATGTACGATCGTGTGACACACGGTTGGTACAAAGCCCTTACTAAGGTGTTTCTCGTGATAGCGACCTCTGTATTTTGTAATATATACTTAAAATGCTTCTAAACAACCAGAATTATATAGGTTCTGCATTTCAAAATATATTAAACTAGAAAAGCACTTGCAGAGTGCAGACCTCCACCATGGCAACATATTACTTGACTTTCCCAGAATCAATTTAGACAGTATATGTATTTTTCGGTCGACTTTATGCTTGACCTTAACCTTTGACTTATGACTAATAAATTTAAAAATTTCTGTCTCAGCAAAACCATTAATCCCTGAAAGTTTCACTATCCATGAGTAAAATTGTGGCCGTGAAGTTGTTCACAAATAAACATATGGATAACAGACAAACAGGGACAAAAACATATCCTCCCCCCAAACTTTGGTTAGCGTATGTAATAGATTACTGCTAGAGTAATAAAGACGTAAACTTGTTTTGGTTATATAGAAATTATCTTGGTTTAATGGCACTTTCAAACTTTGGAGGTCTTTCGGTTATCTAGCCACAAATCATTTATTTAATGAAAATCCTATTGGAAAGGCTGAATTATTTTACTCATATATATATATATATACATATAAATATATGTATATATATATATATATATATATATATATATATATATATATATATATATTCATTTATATATATATATATATATATATATATATATATATATATATATATATATATATATATATATAAATTCTATTTTATTGCTCAAGGATAATTTGTTTTGATATGCTGAGCATTTTTCGAGTACTAAATATAAATATAAGTTAAAGTGTACATAGCATTGATGAACGTTAGTCAAACAAAGAAAGTCAGTTTTTCAAGCAATGCTCTGCTTGTAAAATTATTGCCTAAAATGTGATGGATAATGACTTAAAGCATGATTTTATCAAAAACGTTTTTATTTTGCAAGTGTCATATTCAATGGAAATCCGCCCCCCCCCCCCCAAAAAAAAAGAGTCGTTAGAATTGGGAGACACAATTAAAATATTCGAGAGAGCTCAATGATCGTCAAATTTCTCATATACATAAACAAGCTTTAGAAACAAGAAAGTAAATCAGAAGTTTTGCTCCCTCCCCTATGAAACGACTAAAAATGTTTATATACATAACGCATATTCACGTCAGTTACTAATAATAAAAATATAACGAGGCCAGAGGCGTACATCCTACATTCACTATTCCAGGAATATATCAGCTATATCACAGATAGGACATGAGTTATAAAATACACTTTTTGCAAAATTCTGTTTTAGAGCTATCGAGGTTAGGCTTTGTGGTTGTATACAAACATGTACGGAAATAAAAAATAAATAAATAAAATGGCACAAGAAAAAACTATGTCATGAACAAAAAAAAAAAAAAATACTAATAATACTATTCCTTCTTCATAGCCTTTAAGCCCTTACTAAGAAGTTTTTCGAGACAACGGTCTCTGTATTTTGCAATTTTTCTCATTATAGGTTATATCACTTAAAATGCTTCTAAACAACCAGAAATATAGAAGTTCCACACTTCAATATATACTACACTAGAAAAGCATTTTGAGAGCGCAGACCTCCGCCACGGCAGCTTATCACTGGTAACAATCTTGGCTTTCTCAGAATCAATTTAAGAGTACTTTTTGGGGAGGTTTACCTTTTGCTTGACCTTAACTTTTGACCGAGGACATTCAAAATTGAATTACTTCCACGCCATAACATGACAATTAATCCCTAAAAGTTTCACTATTCTATGAGTAAGATTGTGGCCAGGTATTCGTTCGCAAGCAAACAAACGGACACACAGACAAACAGGGGCGAAAACATAATGTCCTACCAACTTCGTTGGCTGAGGTAATAGATTACTGCTAGGTTAATATTGATAAAAGTGAACACGTTTTGATTATGTTTCTCTTGGTTGAATGGTACTTTCAAACTTTGAATATATTTTGGTTATCTGGCCCCATATGTTTTATTCTATGTACGGATGTGTATACGGCCTTTTGAATTGTATTTCCCATTGACATAAATGCATGAAGACCAAAACAGCAATTATTAATATTTAAAAAATTATCTGGCAAAGGTGGGTTCCATTGGTTTCACTGCAATATATCTAGTGGAATGTTGATCGGCGTCCTATTGAAAACCTTACCTCCAAAGTAATACAGAAACAGAACGGAATATAGTTGAATTTATCGTTCAAATGCCAAATTCAGTAGAGTGAGAATGAAGATATTTTCGAATCAGATATATATTTTTTTTTTATATACCATAATCTATGGTAGAAAAAAGGAAACAGCCAACAATTATTTGTAAAAATTTTCTTTAAGAAAGCCCTAATAATAAAATATATTACAAAATTTTCTTTCCACGCATCTCTTCCCATTCCCTAGTTTGAGACAGTAAAATAATTGACAGTTGAGTCTATGTTCAACTGACTACAAAAACAAAAATGGTGAAGGAAGTCTTTTGAGAAATAAAATCTTACAATAATCTTAAAGGAAAGGTAAGGTGGCTGGGAAAACGCCACTATTTCAAATACAAATGTCATTTATGGCCACCAGTGGTAGAACAAAATATTTGAATAAAATAAGTGAACTAACAAGAAGACAATAAAAACTGAAACTTACTTTCAACACGCGGAGGGCCACTAAACTTGTACACAGTAGAGAACAATTGAGCAACGTACAAGGTAGATC
>NC_090733.1:47150992-47160992 GCF_036898095.1 Palaemon carinicauda
TTAATGGAGACAAAACCACCGTCATTACTATAGAGAAATGACTTGGAGCATTTTTAACACCGAAAGGAAGAAAATTAAACTGAAGTAATTGATCATTAGCTATAAATGCCGTTTTACATTTACTGTCCTCCTGAATGGGTATTAATTAGTATCCAGATTTTAAATCAACAGTTGTAAAATATTTACTATCCCATACTTTCATAAGTAATTCTTCGATCGAGGGTAATGGAAATGCATTATCCATAGTGACTGAATTCAACTTCCTATAATCAACACACAATCTTACCAAGCCATCCGTTTTCCTAACAGCTACAATTGGAGAAGCCCAGGGGGATTCGCTCTCCTGGATTATCCCTTGTTCCCTTAATTTATTAATTACCCTTCTTATCTCTCCCTGGAAATGAATGAGTACCTTATAAGGCCTTGACCTGATTGGCTCCTCCTGCCCAGTTACAATGCTAAAGGGAAATAGATGAATCCTCCCGGGTGGCTCATCTCCAATTGCAAATGACAATGTCACTAACTACAGGCTGATACTCTGACCGACATAGTTTTTGTGCTTGCATAATCAAATTCTGAGTTCGTTTGCCTGTGCTGGCTGGAGTTGTGGCTCCCAACATCCCATTATAAGCAATTTCACATAACTCTAATTCATACACAGAATCACTTCCTAACACAACTCTTTTATTTGACAAATTAAGTATCGTTATATCAGCTCTGTTCTCTTTTATTTCTGCTGAGCCCTCTAAAATCATATGGGCCCAATTGTCATGGGGTTTAACAACGACCTTGGCTCCTCCCGGAAGAGGCCGACACATGGTCGCTAATATGCCCGTAAGTGTCTGGGGGAGACAACACTTCTCCTCTCTCAGGACAGCTGTTACCTTACTTAAATATCTATCCGAGCCCGCACACGCACTTACTCTCTATTGACTTTCTGTCGGCAAAATGTACCCTCCTGGTTTTACAATTATTTTATCTTTTCCCCCCAAAATGCATATTTGATTATTAGAGATGAAATCTATTCCTAAGATAGCCTCGATTTGTGGAATTCCCAAGGTGGGCAACACAAAAAAATCATGTGTAAACTTCACAGATCCCACCTTAAAGTTGACGATCGTTGCATGGTTTATGCATCGTTTATTTCCTCCTGGCGTGTCAAGGACGATGGATGCCACTGACTCTGGTGGTTTTGAGGAAAATCTTATTTCAATCAGTGAAACGCTGGCTCCTGTGTCAATCAGCGCTTGAATGGATTTATCTGGCAGGTCAATCCAAACTGCTAACATTCCTAGACGGCCATTACGAGATATGGGGCACTGGCCAATGACCTCAGCTGCATTTCTGCTGCTCACTAATGCTGCGGGGGTGAGGTCGGGGCTCCCGATGGAGGTCCTAGTTCCTCCTCTGCCACTTCCGTCGTCACCGCTTCCTCGGCTACTGCTTGTGATGTCATGTGGGGGGCCATCAAACTCCCTCCTCGTTTCCCCCTTCCTCTGTTTCCTTTTCCTCGGATGTTGGGCGGGGGGAGGTGTGTGTGTGCCCTCGCCATTTTTTGCTAAGCACTCTCGAGATAGATGATTGTAGGCCTGACAAGTGTAACAGCAGGGGGATCCTTGGGTGGGGCACTCCACTCATCGGTGCCCCTCTCCCACACACTGCCAGGATCTGAAGACTTTGCTAACCTGCCGACTGCGTTTTTCTCTACCTCGCTGCGTACCTCTAATGGCTGCCAACTTCTCGGAATCGGGCCAGTTATTCCCAGTCATTTTTCCTTCTGGCAAAGTGTCTAAAAGGTTTTGTATCGTGCTCACTAAGTCTGCTAACGAGCGATTGTCATCGAACAAATAACCACATAAATACTGGTTTACTAATCTGCGAATATGTTTGGGGGCAATTGCTCTTTTTATCACCTTCTTGGAGATTGGCACTCCGGGTAGCAATCAAATCGCAATCGCGATAAATGCTGGTTGCCAAACTAAGAACGGATTCACGGATTTCATTAATTGTTTTAAATTTTCTAACTTATTTTCCAATTCTTGTGTTCTAATTTTCTGTCTATATTCTTCATCGGTAATGCTATATCCCACTGCTCCTTCATTCTCATCTCCTGCAGCAGCAGCGTCTGCTATGTTAGTCCTTTTGTATATAGGCATCTTGAACTTTTATTTTACCAGCTCAAAGAACAACTTCGCTCACAGCATACACAAACAGATGTATTTCTACACGTAACACTAATATGTCCCATGCTTGACGGATAATGAGACATCGCAATATGGGTTTTCTTAATTTATTAAAAAAGGTTCGTAAGTACACTATAATGTACAGAGCTATCACTCTCTCAGGCATAAGAGCCTTGTCTATTTGATTGAACAAAGGCAGCTAAACTACCCTACCTATCAAAATGCAATCTTGCTACAACTACATGCTGAGTTGTAAGTTTTTGTGGAATTCTCATGATTAAAGAGTTCATTTACCTTAACGTACAACACATATCTACATACAAGAATTAGGACATATAGGTGTGTGTCTTTATATATATATATATATATATATATATATATATATATATATATATATATATATATATATATATATATATATATATATATATATATATATATATATATATATATATATATATATATATTTATATATATATATATATATATATATATATATATATATATATATATATATATATATATAATGCAACTGACAGTTTTGAAGGAATTTTGTTCCTTTTTCTCGAAGACGTGTTCTAGGAACTAACATGTGATACTGGTACACGGTGATGAATTTTTTTATTCAATTGTGAAAATAATTTTGAAATTGAAATCCATGCTCGTCCAATTTCTGTTTGAGACATTAATAAAAATATACGAAAGTGTATATGGCCCTGTGAATCCTAATTCCCATATACATACAGACCAAAACTGCAAATGTGGATATTTAAAAATTTATTGAATAGATATGTTCCATTGTTTGGTTGTAATAAATTTAAAGAAATGTTGATTGGTCCCATTTTAAAAACCTTTCTTCGAAAGTAATACAGAAACAGAACGGGATACAGTTGAATTTATGGACCGGATGGCACATTCAGCATAATGAGAATCAAGTCTTTTGTTTTCAGATATATAATCTCCGGTGTCCATTTTTCTAATCCAGGTGACTAGCATGAAAAATGATGGTCAGTTTTACATTGTGTGTTTTTACAGTAAAAAATATCTGAAGGTTTTATTGATAATTAAGAAAAAAAAGTAGTAAGTTTGCTTATATACATTAAGACTTCTATACATTAGTTTGTAACCATCCATAATGAAAATTATAATTGTGTACCTCTTCGCTTTTTCAAAGATACGATAAGAACAACGCAAGGAACAATTCAAGGGACTTTTCAATAATATTAATAACTTGAAATAGTTAATTGGCATGATTTCATTACTGAGGTGTCAAAACCGTAGGAAGATGAAATAAGAACTGAAAAAAAAGGCACAAGAAAAAACAATGTCATTTACAAATTTGAAAAAATACTAATAAACCCTCACGTCCTTCATATCCTTTAAGCTGTGACGTGCTAAGAGAAGGTTATGACTCAAGGACAGGATGAAAGCAACTGAGTAACTTTATTACAGAACATTATCCTTTATATACAAAAACTCAATGCAATAGGAAATTTCCTGTTCAAACCGACACCGCGTCGGTTAATAGTTAACGGTGAGAAAAACATGCATGTTATTTCAGGTTCTTTATAGCGCGAGGGGAGAGCGAAGATATAAGTATAATATATACACAAAATGAAATGTTGTTACTATGTATGATCGTGTGACACACGGTTGGTACCTGGCTCCCTCCCTAAAAATGACATACTGTGCATGTTAAATAGGGCGCCCTGATCTGGAGAGGCGAACTGTAGGCAGGTCATCTGGCAGGAGATAAGCAGGTTTTAGATGATCAGTGGAGACCCAGTCTTCTTTGCCACGAATATTTAGTAGGAATGCTTCGGATCACAAGGAAAGGGCCCGTGTAAGGGGCGTTAGCTGTGGCTTGCTAGTGTCGCTGCGCAGGAAGACGTGCATTGTAGAGTGAAAGTCTGTCGGTATGTGATGTTTCACTGCGGGCTTGTAAGTCTGGCAGCATGGAGTAAATTTTCCCATGATGTGACGTATGCGCTGGAGATCATCGGAGGAGCTTGTAGAAGGAAAATCAGGTAACGATGGGTATGGGGCCTACAACGTCGACGTGAATGTTTGTGAAACAACGCTGAGGTTGAGGGAAGGTGCCCACTCCTGAATCCGTGTGTCGATGTACTTCGAAGTTTGGCAAGAAGTACAGGCGCGGACCCAATCCTTAGCATCCTTAGAAATGCCGTGCCAAATGAAATTCGTCTTCAGCAGCTGTGCAGTAGAACGGCACGAGGGATGTGAAAGGCCATGAATGAAATCAAACACCTGCCGGCACATAGGAGTAGGAATCCAAGGTCGCGGTCTACCAGTATTGACGTCACAGAGGAGGGTGGTGTTGGAGTGTTTGAGGGGGAAGTCTTCCCAATGGAGGGACGTGCAAGATGTCCTACATGCTTGATACTCTAGATCCTGTAGTTGGGCTGCAGCCAAAGCATTGTAATCCAATCCCAGTGTAACAGCAGCCAACGTGATTCTTGACAGGGCATTGGCAACGGCATTCATTTTCCCAGGGACGTATTGAAGGGTGCAATCGTATTCAGCCACGGCGGAGAGATGTCAGGATTGACGGGCGGAAGAGGCGTCGGACTGTCAAGTGAAGGCGTGCACCAGAGGCATGTGGTCTGTGCGAATGACGAAGGGTGTACGTTCTAAGAAATGGCAAAAGTGACGGACAGCCAAGTACACCACCAGCAATTCGCTATCGAAGGTAGAATAACCCGATTCTGCCTTGGACAGTTTTCTGCTGAAGAAGGCCAATGGGCGGGGCGAGCCATTGACCACCTGCTCGAGTACTGTACCAATAGCGACATCGCTGGCATCGATGGAGAGAAGGAGAGGGGCATGTGGGATAGGAAAAGGGATAACCACAGCAGTTGATAGGGCTTCTTTGCATTGCAGAAGGCCGATTCTAGAAGGTCACCCCACTTCATGTATTTTGGCTTGCCCTTAAGGGAGGCTTAGGGGGGAGCAAGAGTGGCGGCAATGGCTGGCAGAAAATGGTGATATTAGTTGATTATGCCCAAGAATTCCTGCTGAGCTTTGACGGTCGGGGTCGCGGGGAAGTCCTGAACGTCTGGTACCTTCTCTGGGAGGTGATGGACTCCTTCATGAGTGATACAGGGCCCTAAGAACGACACTTCGTTAGCGCCAAAGGTACACTTGTCGTACCGGACTGCAAGGCCGTTTTGTTGCAGGCGGTCGAGCACGATGCGCAGATGACGGAGGTGTTCCTCTTTTGAGGAGGAGAACACAAGTATGTCGTCCACATAACATACACAGAAGGGGAGGTCCCCTAAGATGCCATCCATGAGATACTGACACGTGGCCCCAGCATTACGAACACCAAAACAGGAGTAATTAAAGGAGTATGTACCAAATGGAGTGGTGATAGCAATCTTGGGGAAGTCTTCTGGGTTCATAGGCACCTGATAATACACCTTCAGGAGGTCGAGCATAGAGAAAACCTTCGCTTTTTGCAGTTAGGAGGTCACGTCGGCGATGTTTAGGATGGCGTAGTGATCCGGTTCTGTTTGCATGTTCAGGCACCTGTAATCCCCGCACGGACGGAGGTAGCCGTCTTTCTTCAGAAGGATGTGTAAGGGTGACGACCATGGGCTAGAGGCCTTAAGGACCATTTTCTCCATTTTGGCGAACGTCTGTTTGGCGGCTGCTAATCGTTCCAATGCCAGACATTTAAATTTTGCGAAGACTTGGGGTCCCGTTGTCTTAAAATGGTAATAAATACCGTGCTTGGCAGGAGCCGTGGGCGTTTGGCGAAGTTCTGGACATAAAACTTTCAGGTACGACATGAGTAGGTGGGCGTAGGCATCCGTGAGTGCGCTGAAGTGGAGAGCGAGGTTAGAGGGGGCGGGTTGAAGAGGTGTCGACAAGTACGAGTCTGCGTTGAGCAATCTTCGGTGGGCGACATCGACCAGAAGGTGGATATGAGAGAGGAAATCCACACCGAGGATTGGCCATGTGACGTTGGCAATGAGAAACTTCTAATTAAATTTACCGTTTCCAAACGATAATGTGAGGTTCTCGTAACTGTAGGTGGGTATCGCAGATCCGTTGGCAGCTACCAAGTGGACGTCGGCAGACGTAGACAGACTACGTCGTGTCCTGAAGAGTTACCTTGACAAAAGAGGACGACAAGCACCCATGTCTGCCAAAATTCGCATGCCCGTTCCTGCATCATGTAAAAAGAAAAGATTAGAAACAAGGGAGGCCACTGAGACGAGCGATGGCCCACTTGCATATGTTTTGGCCACTGACAATCCTTTGCACATTTTTTCGCGGTTGCCCGAATCGGAAGTGGCAGTAGCAAAACTGCGGTGGATGGGAGGTAGTAAGTGGCTGTAGAAGTCGTTGATTGTGGCGTGAGCGAGTGGTAGGTGGTGGGTGGCTTTGTCGCCGTTTCGGCACGTCACGAGGTAGGTGTGTATGTCCTACGGCATTCACGTCAGCTTCAGTTGACGTTGAATAGGCGTCCTCTTCGTCAGGAGTGGAATCGTTGATGGAGGTCTTGAAGTGGCTGTCCATAAGGGCGTCGGCTTTGGTCATCAAGTCCTATATGGGTAAACTATCAGCATCGGGTATGGCAGCGCGTGCAGGTTCGGGTAAACGGCGTATCCAAAGGGCACAAAGTAGGTTCACCTCACGAGGAGAGCCGTCTACGGCAGATTGCAGGCGAGCGATACTGGTTATTTCCCTGAGGGCGAGCGAAGACCTATGGTCCCCCATTGGTTGTTGCGAGAGCTGAAAAAGCTTTGCTAAACGGGTGGCTGGGGATGGCGAGTACTGATGCAGAAGGTATGTTTTGAGGCCACCATATGCTATTGGGGTGTCTCCTTGTTCACAAAGTCAGTCGGATATTTCCGGGAAGGTGTCCTCGGGTATCGCTGCGAGAACATAATCTGCTTTGATGGTTGAGCGAGTCATGCCCTTGATCCGAAACTGGACTTCTGCGCACTGAAACCAACCAAATGCCTCTCCGCTGGAGAATGACGAAAGTTTCAATGGGGCAGACTTAGTACCAACGACGGAGGGGCGAGGGGGCGAGGAGTGAGTCGACTTCCGGGGTCACCAATGTAACGTGCTGAGAGAAGGTTGTAACTGAAGGACAGGATGAAAGCAACTGAGTAGCTTTATTACAGAACATTCTCCTTTATATACAAAACCTCAAGGCAACAGGAAATTTCCTGTTCAAACCGACACCGCATCGGTTAACAGACAACGGTGAGAAAAACATGCATATTATTTCAGGTTCTTATTAGTGTGAGGGGAGAGCGAATATACAAGGATAATATATACACAAAATGAAATTTCGTTACTATGTACGATCGTGTGACACACGGTTGGTACAAAGCCCTTACTAAGGTGTTTCTCGTGATAGCGACCTCTGTATTTTGTAATATATACTTAAAATGCTTCTAAACAACCAGAATTATATAGGTTCTGCATTTCAAAATATATTAAACTAGAAAAGCACTTGTAGAGTGCAGACCTCCACCATGGCAACATATTACTTGACTTTCCCAGAATCAATTTAGACAGTATATGTATTTTTCGGTCGACTTTATGCTTGACCTTAACCTTTGACTTATGACTAATAAATTTAAAAATTTCTGTCTCAGCAAAACCATTAATCCCTGAAAGTTTCACTATCCATGAGTAAAATTGTGGCCGTGAAGTTGTTCACAAATAAACATATGGATAACAGACAAACAGGGACAAAAACATATCCTCCCCCCAAACTTTGGTTAGCGTATGTAATAGATTACTGCTAGAGTAATAAAGACGTAAACTTGTTTTGGTTATATAGAAATTATCTTGGTTTAATGGCACTTTCAAACTTTGGAGGTCTTTCGGTTATCTAGCCACAAATCATTTATTTAATGAAAATCCTATTGGAAAGGCTGAATTATTTTACTCATATATATATATATATATATATATATATATATATATATATATATATATATATATATATATATATATATATATATATATATATATATATATATATATTCATTTTATATATATATATATATATATATATATATATATATATATATATATATATATATATATATATATATATTCATTTATTATATATATATATATATATATATATATATATATATATATATATATATATATATATATATATATATATATATAAATTCTATTTTATTGCTCAAGGATAATTTGTTTTGATATGCTGAGCATTTTTCGAGTACTAAATATAAATATAAGTTAAAGTGTACATAGCATTGATGAACGTTAGTCAAACAAAGAAAGTCAGTTTTTCAAGTAATGCTCTGCTTGTAAAATTATTGCCTAAAATGGGATGGATAATGACTTAAAGCATGCTTTTATCAAAAACGTTTTTATTTTGCAAGTGTCATATTCAATGGAAATCCACCCCACCCCCCCAAAAAAAAGAGTCGTTAGAATTGGGAGACAATTAAAATATTCGAGAGAGCTCAATGATCGTCAAATTTCTCATATACATAAACAAGCTTTAGAAACAAGAAAGTAAATCAGAAGTTTTGCTCCCTCTCCTATGAAACGACTAAAAATGTTTATATACATAACGCATATTCACGTCAGTTACTAATAATAAAAATATAACGAGGCCAGAGGCGTACATCCTACATTCACTATTCCAGGAATATATCAGCTATATCACAGATAGGACATGAGTTATAAAATACACTTTTGCAAAATTCTGTTTTAGAGCTATCGAGGTTAGGCTTTGTGGTTGTATACAAACATGTACGGAAATAAAAATAAATAAATAAAATGGCACAAGAAAAAACTATGTCATGAAAAAAAAGAAAAAAAAAATACTAATAATACTTTTCCTTCTTCATAGCCTTTAAGCCCTTACTAAGAAGTTTCTCGAGACAACGGTCTCTGCATTTTGCAATTTTTCTCATTATAGGTTATATCACTTAAAATGCTTCTAAACAACCAGAAATATAGAATTTCCACACTTCAATATATACTACACTAGAAAAGCATTTTGAGAGCGCAGACCTCCGCCACGGCAGCTTATCACTGGTAACAATCTTGGCTTTCTCAGAATCAATTTAAGAGTACTTTTTGGGGAGGTTTACCTTTTGCTTGACCTTAACTTTTGACCGAGGACATTCAAAATTGAATTACTTCCACGCCATAACATGACAATTAATCCCTAAAAGTTTCACTATTCTATGAGTAAGATTGTGGCCAGGTATTCGTTCGCAAGCAAACAAACGGACACACAGACAAACAGGGGCGAAAACATAATGTCCTACCAACTTCGTTGGCTGAGGTAATAGATTACTGCTAGGTTAATATTGATAAAAGTGAACACGTTTTGATTATGTTTCTCTTGGTTGAATGGTACTTTCAAACTTTGAATGTATTTTGGTTATCTGGCCACACATGTTTTATTCTATGTACGGATGTGTATACGGCCTTTTGAATTGTATTTCCCATTGACATAAATGCATGAAGACCAAAACAGCAATTATTAATATTTAAAAAATTATCTGGCAAAGGTGGGTTCCATTTGTTTCACTGCAATATATCTAGTGGAATGTTGATCGGCGTCCTATTGAAAACCTTACCTCCAAAGTAATACAGAAACAGAACGGAATATAGTTGAATTTATCGTTCAAATGCCAAATTCAGTAGAGTGAGAATGAAGATATTTTCGAATCAGATATATATTTTTTTATATACCATAATCTATGGTAGAAAAAAGGAAACAGCCAACAATTATTTGTAAAAATTTTCTTTAAGAAAGCCCTAATAATAAAATA
>NC_090733.1:47165992-47173492 GCF_036898095.1 Palaemon carinicauda
AGGAATGACACTAAACAACTCCTACGGAAAAGGGACTGGATGAGATAGTATAGTTTTCTGCATTAATGACAATTACAATTACGAAATGGAACCTATTAGTGTGCCTGTATTACATGAAACATTTACAAATACAATGATAATTAAAGTATTTATGTCACTATCGAAGTTAGTTATTGTTACGTTCAACTATTGTACACGACCTAGATTATGTAAATATAGTAAAAAAGGTTTACCAATTATTAACAGCAAATGAAAATGATAGCCAGCAAACTTAACATATAGCTATATATGAGACTTAACATAAATATTCAAAGCATTACACAAGATCCACAGAAATACTCACAGTGTACCAAAACTAAATAACAATATTATATGAATACATACGACGAGGTAAGTCTTGAGTTGACTTCACAAAATTCTATGCAATGAGGGACAGAGGGCATTGCTTAGTTTCAGATATAAGAAAAAATATGTAGGATTAAAGTTTCTAATGGTGAATGTTGAAAGTATGAAACTTATTTTTCTTCTTCAATATACTCCATTGTTGTGTGAAGTCAGTATATTTCAAAGTAGCTGAAAAATCCCTTTAAACACCAGCGGTGTAATAGTCTCGTCTGCTCTACTCCCGCTCGTCACCTGTCCTTTACACGAGGGACCAAAGTGCCCGGGACTAGTATTACGCAACATGATGACACGAGACGGACCCAATCCAGAATCGTCTTGTATAACTCACGCCATCAGATGGCTGGTGACGAAGCAGAATCTAGAACACAGTGATATTTTCGAGTTACAATTAAAATAACATCTATAAAAAGGAATGGTTTAACTTTTACATCACCATATATGAAAAAACTAGCTCTTATCCCTTTTTACATCAACATACATGGATAGGTAATCCCTTATCAAAAGTTTTGCAATAAAATATACATATTTAACGTACATATAACAAAGTTCAGGGTCAATATCCAACCATATTTTACAAATATAAACAGAATAATCTTATCGTACAACATTACAAATGTTTCATTTCACTGAAAATAAAATACAATTTTGCATTGCAAACACCAAGGGAACTTCAATATTAACAGGGTTGATGAATAATCACAAAACTATCAATAAACCCATATAATGTAAAACTAAAAGCTTTTTTACAGCTGCTAAATTCACATATAACATTTAATCTATAACACTTTTCGACCTCGGTTTAACATAGATTTTAAGGCCATTAGAAAATATTACACCAAATGCAGAAATGTACATTAGATGGATTATCTGATATGACTGACTGGATTTCACATTAGGTTGACACACAGGACAAGCATAAGAAAACTGAATCCTATCCTGCCAAATATCATGCAAATAAAAATGCCCTATATCATAACTCAGAATCCTACTCACTTTACAATGAGCAGTCATAGGTTGTTAATGAGTAAGACTAAGAACATTAACATTTCGATTTTAAAGGAAAACAAGCCTTGGCTTACCTGGCGTTTGGTGAGAATGGAACAGTGGTGAGGGAGCGCCAAAAAAAAGAAAAAAAACTGATTAAAACTAATTTCTCAAACCAAATAAAACCCTAGCACGTAGTTCCTATTTATAAATAATTAAGCGAATGCTTTGTTGAAAAAATCACAACAAATTATTAGTGTTAAATTTGAGAGAGAGAGAGAGAGAGAGAGAGAGAGAGAGAGAGAGAGAGAGAGAGAGAGAGAGAGAGAGAGAGAGAGAGAGAGATTGTTAGTAATTTTAGTATTATACTTTACTGAACTTCATTTTGTCATTATTACTATGGAATTAATTATCACACTGTCTTAAACTTAAGGGAAGCATCACATCTCGGAAGAAAACGAAACAGTATACATACCATAACATTGTCAATTGATTCTAAAATAGATCTTTCATTACTGTGTTTTCAGGTATATGGGATTTTTTTTTTTTCGATAACGATATTACGATTGCTGCAATTGAGTTAACCATCATCATCACCATCTCCTCCTAGACTTATCGCCGCAAAGGGCCTCTGTTAGAATTCGACTGTCGCCTCATCTCGAGCTTTTAATTCAGTACTTCTCCATTCATTATCGACTTCACGATTCTTAGTCCTCAGCCATTTAGGCCTGGGTCTTCCCACTCTTGCAGTATCTTGTGAAGCCCAGTTAAATGTTTGGTGAACTAACCACTCTTGGGGAGTGCGAAGAGCATGCACAAACCATCTTCATCTACCCGTCACAATGATCTAATTCACATATCTCTCTTATAGTGTCATTTCTTATCTTGTCCTGCCATTAACTCCCAATATTCTTCCGAGGGCTTTGTTCTCAAATCTATTAAATATGTTGGAGATTGTTTCATTGTCATACTATGACTCATGTCCATGTAGTAACACCAATCACACTAAACTGATGTATGGCCTGATTTTTATATGTAATTGAAGGCGATTTGATTTCCCAATTTCACTTAACCTAGCCATCCCACACGGTCTGATTTGCTTTTTTCAATATTTCATTAAACTGCAGTTCTCAAGACCCTGTATTAGACATCATAGTTAATCGGTCAAGATAAATTGTTGGCTATTTTGTGTAATTGACGCTCGGAATATTCCTTCTTAATGTTAAATCAGGATATACTGTAAAGTTTAGACTGACTTCATTAGCGATATGTAGCCTATTACTGAATATAGTACTTTCCCATCAATTAGGTGGTTTTTATTAATTAGATATTACTTTATAAAGATCAGGATTTTAAATTACCCAGTTGCGGTTATTCTTACAGAACATAATTTCATGAATATAGCAGCCCACATGAATATAAGTATAATATTTATCCATACATGTGAAAACTTTTAAATGGTGATAAAATCTCAGTATATTAGAATTTTGTGAATATAATTTCATTTCAGTCATTTCCCCAACATAATTCCTAGTCTATTCCTAGTCTATTCCTAGTCTATGATGATTGCATCTAAGTTTTCAACAACATTAATTTTTCACTTCAATAGCAGAGCTATAATAATATCAGGATAACAATTATAATAACTTAGTTCATAGGATTGAAAAAAAAAACTGATAGTACAAATGCTGGATCCATTATATGAAATTTTGAATCTGAAATATCTGATGATTACAATTTCCGAGACTATATGAAAAAAAAGGAAAAAAATAATCAATCTAGTCATAGAATACCACATTCTAGATAGTCAGATAAACTGAAATCAATAACTATTCAAGAAAGAAATAAAATATCCCTTTTACAGGGACTTAGCATATTGAGAGTAAGACTTAATATAAATCCAGAAGAAAACATTACAAAAAAAAAAAAAAAAATAGACGATAGCGAAAAGAAAATTTAAAATAAAGGTCAAACAGAATCTTAAAATCTTTAGATAGCCTTCTCAACTACCTTCTTTCTCTCTCTCTCTCTCTCTCTCTCTCTCTCTCCTCTCTCTCTCTCTCTCTCTCTCTCTCTCTCTCTCTCTCACTATCCTAATCATATATATATATATATATATATATATATATATATATATATATATATATATATATATATGGTGGCAGAGCTTTTCCAGAATTGAGTGTCTTGACATTTGCGTCTCTGGCCATATATCTCTATAAGACATTTGTTACTAATACCTAAATGTTTTCGATTTATTTCCAATGGACATTGTATTTTCCAAAATGTAATTTATAACAGTTGCTTGTTATAGCTAATGTGTATGCTATATATATATATATATATATATATATATATATATATATATATATATATATATATATATATATATATATATATGTGTGTGTGTGTGTGTGTGTGTGTGCGTGCATATTTAAGCACACACATTAGCTATAACGAGTAACTGTTATAAACTACGTTCTTGAAAATAGAATGTGCATTGAAAATAAATCAAAAACATTTAGTTATTAGTAACAAATGTTTTTAGAGAGATAATTGCCCAGGGACGCAAATGTCCAGACACCCAATTGTGCAGAATGCAAATGCTCAGCCTACACATACACCCATACATACATACATACATACATACATACATACATATATATATATATAAATATATATATATATATATATATATATATATATATATATATATATATATACACACATATATATATATATATATATATATATATATATATATATATATACACACACACACATATATATATATATATATATATATATATATATATATATATATACACACACATATATATATATATATATATATATATATATATATATATATATATATATATATTGAGGTAGGTCGTTGCTCCTGGCGAGCTTCAAAGATAAAATAAAAAGGAGGACGAATAGTCTGGAGAACATCTTTAAATTTATTGGTGCCGACGTTTCAGGACTCATCCCATTATCAAGGCTAAAATGGACATATAAAACATTATAAGCAAAACTCAGTAAAAATATATAAAATACAAAAAAAGACAGTCAAAATTAAAATTGAAATTATAAACACAGTTACAAGTAAAATATGGAGATAAAAATATTAACTAAGAGAAAAGTATCTTAAAATTAGATATACAAAAATCAAAATTGTCTAAGGAGACCAACCTGTCTGGAACAGACTAGAGTACTGAGTGACTATCTGAAGGACAGTACTGTCCTTCAGATAGTCACTCAGTACTCTAGTCTGTTCCAGACAGGTTGGTCTCCTTAGACAATTTTGATTTTTGTATATCTAATTTTAAGATACTTTTCTCTTAGTTAATATTTTTATCTCCATATTTTACTTGTAACTGTGTTTATAATTTCAATTTTAATTTTGACTGTCTTTTTTTGTATTTTATATATTTTTACTGATTTTGCTTATAATGTTTTATATGTCCATTTTAGCCTTGATAATGGGATGAGTCCTGAAACGTCGGCACCAATAAATTGAAAGATGTTGTCCAGACTATTCGTCCTCCTTTTTATTTTATATATATATATGTATGTATATATATATGTATATATATATATATATATATATATATATATATATATATATATATATATATATATATATATATATATATATATATATACATATATATATGATTAAGAGAGAGAGAGAGAGAGAGAGAGAGAGAGAGAGAGAGAGAGAGAGAGAGAGAGAGAGAGAGAGAGAGAGAGAGAGAGAGAGAAAGAGAGAGAGAGAGAGAGGGGGGGGGGGGAGAGAGAGAGAGAGAACTATCTTTCCAACACGCGAAATAAAATTTCCGTGGGTAAAAGACACTTAAAGATACTGTATACGTTTGTGATCAGATAAATTACAAAGATGTAAATATCTTTACAGAATTTAAGCTTAGGAAGTCCTTTGGTATTGGTTAGTCTATTCACCTGACAAGAGCACAGTGATTTGGTTTTATGCTTATTTTTCAAGTGTTTCCTCCTGCAGAGACTGCCACCTTGTTGAAAAGGGAGGACTAATTGACAAACAGATAGCCAATATGAAGGAAATGTGGAGACAATCCTCGAGAATTTTGCACTGTATTTGATATATGTCAGAATAAAATTTGGTAGTGAGAGGTCGCAGATAATATACAGGGTTATCTGCACTGAAAAATTAAAATAATATTTTAAATTTCAGAGCCCTTGTATAACTAATTCCAGAATTTGATACTTTCATGAAAAAAGACAGGAATAAAAAAACCTTCTGGACTATGTCTGTCAAACTCCAAAGTCCCCTTTCATATTTGTTTGCTGATGTTCAATACGAAATCATCCACATTATTGCATACACAGCACTATGCTAAATGACTTTTCAAGAGTTAAGTTTTACGTCAAAATGCTTGATTCAACTCCAGATTCTGCACACAGTAAAAAATATCAAAGATCAAAAGATAAGTAGAGTTTAATAAACAATGTAGAAAAGAAAAAACAAATAAGCATTTTGCGAGAAAGAAGATTTCCTTGGATTTATTCAAGTACACGCCAAGGATGCAGCAAGCTCAGTAAATGTAATGATTAAAGAGCTTGCGACAGTGAACCCTATATCAATTTTGTGAACTGCTAGAACTCATTAAATTGGGGTTCATTCTGCCGCTCATGAGATGGTGATGGCCATACATTTCGGAACTGTGAAGGCAGTGTATGATTTCTTTTCAAGGTCGTCGTATTGATGGGGGACACTGAAGAAGAATTTTCCTATAGCTGTTAAAGTTGAATCTGATACACACTGGAGTGCTAGTCCTGATGGAAATATGGGGAATTTGGTCCAACTTTTAGGGACCATCGGAAGTGATTTGAATTAGACAACTAACAACAGAAGTGAAGTAGCACTTGTTGAGCAGAAAATTTACATTTTATTAGTTTGCTGCTCTGTCTCTGGAACATTCTACTTATCAAGATCGAGTCCAAAAGACAGTGTAGGATCCAAAATCGAGTTTCCTTCAAGTAGCACAAGGTATACAGGCTTTGCAAATTCATTTCCTTGCAACTAACAGTGGACTATGTGACCTTGCAAAATATCATGTATGGTCATGCGACGGGACTTTTAAGAGTGCTCCCAAACAGTGGGTACAGCTATTTTATATTTATGTGCAAATTGGGGAATGCAGTTTTCCGTAACTTTATGCTTTCTTACCAGATAAAAGAAATTCAACATATGAATGATTCTTTTCACAGTTGAAAGTTATGCAGCCTTTGGTTAACCCAAGTGAGCTGATGGTAGACTTTGAAATTGCCATTCACAGAGCATTCAATTGTATGTTTCCAAATTGCTCAGTTGTAGGCTGTTTATTCCATTTAGGACAGTCAATTCATCGGAAAATAACTGCTTTAGGATTAAGAGAAAAATGCAATACTGAATCTGAATTCTGCTTAAAAATGTGCTTTTAGGCGTTGGCCTTCTTCCGGCAGTAAAAGTTGAGGAAGCCTATGAAGAGCTCTCTGATGATAAATTCCTGGAGAATTTAATAGTTATTTTGATGTTAACTATATAAGTATGGTGAGAGGTCATGGCAACAGGAGAAGAAGAGAGCCTCCGTTATTTCCAATTGAATTATGGAACCTTAACAAGAGAATTGTAAACAACTTGCCAAAGATAAATAATGCTTTAAAAGGATATAATTCTTCATTGAAATTTTCTTCAAGTACAATGCATCCTAATATTTGGCGGCTGATAAAATGTTTACAGACTAAGACTGCCTTAATTCAAAGTAAGGTAACACACATTCATCGCGGATATACAGTAAATAAACATAAAAAAATATATTCAAATTGATAAGCGCATACATACTATGGTTGCGCATTATGAATCTTATGAAAACTTTGAATTTTTAAAGGCTGCGGCTCACAGCCTTCACTTTTTCTTAAACATTTTTAAATATTTTTTTAATATATATATATATATATATATATATATATAATATATATATATATATATATATATATATATATATATATATATATATACAGTATATATATATATATATATATATATATATATATATATAAAAGTCTGAAATAAATATTAAATATTCTTTT
>NC_090733.1:47178492-47180992 GCF_036898095.1 Palaemon carinicauda
CTAAATGGTCCAAATTAAATATTTAAAATAATTGGTTTTTAATTTACTCCTAATATAATATTGGGGAATGAATATTGTTAAATAAGAAACTTAAGGATTTTAATTATGTTTATTAATAAGGAAGTTATATGGTCCAAAAGTTGAGGTCTCATTTATGGTACCACATTGGTAATGGCGTACTCGCTTTGGAACTTAATCAACCCAGGGTTAATAAGAGGGTCCTACAAGTATTTACTTATGCCTCAGAAACTTAGCGTTAGTAAAACATTAGAACATTTGCTAGTTGGAACTCAAAGAACTAACGAATGAATAATGATGGGAATAACGTTAAGAGGCACAAAATGAACAACATGGATATGCGGGAAAATTAAAATACTGGATATTCTAACATGTGCGAAAAAGAAATGGATATATGCAGGACATATAATAAGAAGGACAGACAATAGATGGACACTAAGTATAACAGATTGGGTCCATAGAGATTACACAAGAAACAAGGGAAGGTAGAGTTGACGATGGATTGACCAACACTAAATTTACAGGTATAGACTGACATAGAATGACCATAAACAAACGCGAGTTGAAAGACATGTCTGAGGCCTTTGCCCTGCTGCGAGTAATCATGGTTGATAGTGATGATGATTAATTTTTCCTTGGTTTCTTTTAACAGTCATACTATATTGATGTTATCAGTATATTCGGAAGATGTATAATAAAAAATTGTCCTGCTCCCTAATGCATATCTTATAAAAAGTAATGAAGCCAAATACACTTTATCAATTAAATCCAAAGATCATTATAGTGCAACTGTTATATGCTATCCATCAAAACTATTCACATTCAAATCTTAGGTTTTGATGAATACATAAGGAAGTGCGAAAAAAGAAATAGGAAGGAATTGAGTAGAAATATTCGCCTAAAGGAAATATAGTTTAACTCCTGTTGTGGAGGAAGACAAAATCATTTATATAGGGGCATACTTGATAATATAAACATTATCATATATAATGCAGTATATTATGATAAATTCATATATATCTAAATATATAACAGAATTAGAAACACAATTAATGCTTGAAATAAAAAAAGAAAACAAGTCAATAAGCTAGATTATTTACCTAATGAAGGCGGCTTCACGAAAAGAATAGTATATGTCATCGAAGATTAATGAAAGCTGAGAATTATATTAGAAAAATTAAGAAAATAAAGAGTCGCAATTTAATTACACTTTGGAATTGCACAACGCAATACGTACTATCACAATGAAATTCTTTGGGCAAATACTCAATTTTAAATATCTACCACATTTACTGTTCCTTACAGCAGGTATATATAAATGAACAATCATCTAGACGAATAAGGGCAAACATATGCAACGAGAACGTGGAATCAGCAGTCTTAATGTGAAAAAACATATGTTCAAGTCTCAATTTCTTGAAAAAGGCAATGAACCCCAAGAAACACTCGACATAATGGTAAATCTCAAATTACTGAATATCCTTACTGGATTCTCAACAGTCTCAGGCCCAGCCTAATCTCACATTGTAATCATCTTGGAAATATTGGTCTAAGGCTCTGTCTTCTTTTAATTTTATTGAACATAAAGGAAGAAATTGACTCTGTTTACATTTATACCTAAACATCACGCTTTGTCTAATCTTAGCATTGAAGGATATGGCAAATGTAACATAATAAAAAAGTTTAGATTTATAAATTTTATGCATAACTTCCGTATATCATAATCAGCTAGCTCATTACCTAAGATGTCCAACTGTACTGAGATAATCTGATTAAAATGTTAGAACAATTATAGCTTAATACTGTAATGCCAGATAGGGTAAAGGATAGGTTATGTTGTAAGAATTGCTAATAAAGATATTAATGAAATATATACTGGGTCGAAAGAGAAGAAGCATATACTCATTAAAAAGAGAGATGAATATCTTATAAGAGCAGAGGATGAGGAAAGGCAACGTTAGACGGAACACTTTTGTGAGGTCATGAATAGGAGATATGAAGGGAATAATTTGATTAATATACATGAAACTGAGGAAGACCTTAATGTGCACATGAAGAAATTGGGTGTGTTTGAATTTGGAGCTATCAATAAAAAACTCAAGAGATGGAAAACCCTTGACACGATGGA
This sequence comes from Palaemon carinicauda, assembly GCF_036898095.1. Lineage (NCBI taxonomy): Eukaryota > Metazoa > Arthropoda > Malacostraca > Decapoda > Palaemonidae > Palaemon > Palaemon carinicauda. The sequence goes on from NC_090733.1 coordinate 47,180,639, forward strand.
ATAACTACTGAGAGGATTTTGGCAGAAAATTAAGTGAATCACAGAATACTTAAGAGATAATTTTGTAGAATGTGTGATGAAGAGAAAAAAAATCTAATGAATGGGAACCAAAAGTGTTGGTTAGAATTGATGGCCTTTTTGGACCATGAAAAAGCCTTTCCTGGCGTGCACCGGCCAATTTTGTGGAGAGTCCTGCGTTATTATGGAGTTCCTCAAAATTATATAACTATGAATCAGTCTGTTCATAATCATAGTAATTGCAAAGTTGATATCAATGGAGTCTTATCAAAAGAATTGTCAGTGGACAGTGAAGTACTTCAAAGAAAATGTGTTGTCACCTATGTTGTTTATCCT
>NC_090733.1:47188492-47208492 GCF_036898095.1 Palaemon carinicauda
CAGTGCAGTAAGTAGAGCTGTAGAAGTTCTTCTGTTTCTTGCTCACAGTAGTTGCATGGTCTTTCTGGTCTATGCTGTGCTGCTGGATCTTCACCGTTGTCCATGATGATTTGCCAGCTGCACATATATCCCAGTTGCAGTCTGCAAATGATAACTGCGGTTTGATGGGGTGTGTTTCTAGCTATTGGGTGTGGTAATAGATTTGTAGCTTCTATGTACCACTTAGCAGATCTTGATCCATCAAGGAAGGCTCGCCTTAATTCACTTGTCTTTTGGACGTTACAGTAGGCGGCCATTTGATTCTTGATGGTTTTTAAAGAAGGTTGTAGAGTGACGCTTATGGTCAGGCACATAAGGGCCGATTTAGCTAGGTGGTCGGCTTCATCATTGCCAGTGATTCCGGTGTGACTTGGAATCCAATTCAAGGTTACTTTCCAATTGTTGCTTTGGTGAGCTAAGGCTAGGAATCGAAGTTCTGTGATGAGGTAGACATTTTCCGTTGGTTCTTTGTTGGTGAGAGCCAGAAGGGCTCCTCTAGAATCTGTATGGATTGTTGTGCTTCATTCTTGTAGGTTGGCAGACTGTTCTAGGGTTTTGGCAAATGCCACTAGCTCGGTTTGTAGTGTGGAGGCGTGATTTGAAAGTCTCCAATTATCTCTGTAGCCTGATGGAGAGACAACTGCAGCAGCTGCTGCAGGGATGTCACGGTCAAGTGATCCGTCAGTGTAATAGATGTTAGGTGCTGGTGTGTTCCTGATTGCATTTTTTGCTTCTTCAGTGAGTTGCTCTGGTGTGCAGAGATCTTTTCTTGCTGCTGGAAGGGTGATGAATTTGTAAGGGATGGGGTCGTAAGCCCAGGGGGCAGGGGTGCTGTAGCCCTCGTACTTTTGTTGTCCCTTGGCTTTGTGGGCCTAATTTTGCATTTGCATTCTTCTTAATGTGTCCAGCAATTTCTTTGCATGAGAAATTGGGGGTCTATCTCTTCCGCCAGAGGAAAAAGTCTTTTGAGTTTGTTGTTGAGTGGGCATTTTCTGTCTGCAATGATTGATTTGAATATGATGCTGCTCTTCCTGGTGTCAATCCTGGCTGAAAGGGAAATTAGGTTAGTATCGCCTCTTAGTAAGTAAAGTCTATTCCACATTGGAGAGCCACAAATAACTCTCATGGCGTTGTTTTGCACAACTTCCAATGATGCTTTTTGGGTGTCAGTCAGTGTGGTGAGTGTAGGTCCCATATTATCGATGTGGAATCGAATTGCTTGTACATAAAACAGTCTTAGGAGGCTGTTTGATACTCTTTGTTTGAGGGAGGTCATTAGTCTCATGGCTGAGAGGCGAATCTTAGTCTTCTCTCTGAGGTAGGTTACTTCATTGGCCGGTGATAGCGTTTTGCTGATAATAACTCCAAGGTACATGAATTGGTTTACCCATTCGATGGCTTCGCCTCTCAGAGTGAAGTTCTGAAGGTTTTGCGGGAGTTTTATAGCCATGGCTTTGGTTTTGTTGGTGTTGATCTTTAGGCCAAGGTTGTTGCACTTGGCCTGGATTATGTATAGTGTCTTTTGGGTAGCGTTTCTTGCATACGCTTTATGTGGGCAGATGATGCATATGTCGTCAGCATATATGAAGATTTCCACTCCGTTTGGGAGGTTTAGAGTGGCTAAGTTCTCCATCAGTAGGTTAAACAGGTAGGGGCTTAATATGCCTCCTTGTGGCGTTCCGTTTTCTAGGGGGATGAATTCAGTGGTTTTTCCTTAGAAGGTAACTCTAGCTTCTCGGTTTAGTGTGTAGTTCCGAGTCCAGGCCAGTAGATGTCCTTTTACTCTTTTTTCAACAAGTTTGAAGAGGATGGCAGGTGAGATGGCTAGCTCAAATGCTTTCTCAAGATTGAGGAAGATGACAAAGGCTTTTTTGTCATTAATTGTTGTAAGAACATCTTTGTTACATTCTTGAGTGCCTATGCTGCTCCTGTAAGCATATAGGCGGTGATGTAGTTGGCCTATTTTCCATTGCAATCTATCGAGTACCATTCTATCAGCTACTTTCTCGGTGCAGCTGATCAAAGCTATAGGTCGGTAAGTGTCTGGTTCCTTGGGTTTTGGGATGGGTTTAGTATCCTGTTGGTTCCATGTAGTTGGGTGTAGTCTTTCTGTGTGTGTTCTGTTGATTAAGTGCGAGTACACCAACTTCACGTGGCTTCCCATGTTCCTTAGCATGCTTATGTGATGAGGTCGACTCCGGGGTCAGTGTCCTTTCTGCCTTATGTAAGGTCCATGTTGAGTTCCTCCATGGTGTAGGGGTTGTCGGTATCATCTATCATGTTGCAGGCAGCTTCTATGATATTGTTTCTGATTGGGAGCAGTGTTCTCTGCCTGTTTACAGTTTGCAGAGGTAGGTTTGTGCTTTTTGCAATTCTGTTGGCTTCAGCTAATGGGTCTGGGTGTGTGACTCTGGGTGTATTGTACTTCCCAGAGACTTTGTTGAACCAACCCCATATTTTTGCTATGGATGTGCTGAAGTGAAGTTCATGGCACCATGAATACCATTTGTCAGTTGTGTTTTTTTACTTCCAGTGATACTTGCACAGAATGGTTGATGATTTCCACAAGTATATCATGAAGTTCGTCAGTTCTTTATTTCCTGAAGAGTTTTCTGGTTCGGTTGATTCTGGCATTCATTTCTTTGATGCGGCTGTTATAGTGCCAGGCGTCGGCGTGTTTCCTTTCAGAATGCTTTTTCTGAGGCATGGATACACTGGCGGCTGCATCTAGTTGTTTGTTGAAGTCAAGTGATACGGTGGAAATATCAATGTGAGGGTTTTTGATGTATTCCAGAGCCCATTCTGTCATAGCTGTTTCAAATTTTTCCCAGTAGGCAAACTCTGGGTTCCACCTTTTAGGGGGTGGAGGAGGAGGGGGGTATTTTTCCCATTCAAGTTTAACTTTTATGGCAGGGTGGTCACTTGTTAGTACAGGATGCAGCTGCCATTTGGCGCCTCTTTGTATGGTACTAGAGAAGAAGGTGAGATCTAAGCGACCTCCTTTCAAATGGGTGGCTTCTGTAACGTTGTTAAGCAATTTTATATCAGGATACTCTTGCAGTAGAACGTACAAGTGTCGGCCTGTTTGATTTGTTGCTGATATTGAGTTCAGAAATGGGTGGTTGGAGTTGAAATCACCGGAAATTATTGTGTCGTCCTCAGAGGCGGCAGCAAAGAGCCTCTCTGCATTGATGCTTTTTGCTAGGAACTTATGTATGTTGTGGACTGTGAGAGTTGTGGCTAGCAGAGATATCTGAACACTGAGTGTCTCTGCCTCTGTCCCATAGTCGATGCTTGGTGCTATTTTGGAGGGGATGCTACTTTTGACAGGTGTGTTTGTCCTTTTGTCGTTGGTGTTTGATATGTGGTGTATACTTTGTATCCTGAGAACGCAAATGCTGTGTTCTTGTTTAGCAGAGTTTCTTACAGTACAATGATGTCTGGGTCTTGCACTGAAATTTGGGATTGCCGGAAGGCGAATTTATTTCGGAGTCCGCAAAGGTTCCATTAGAGTACTTTCACTTGAGTGTTGTGGTGGATATTTTCGTTGTTGTGAGTGTTTGTGTTAGGATCGTTTGCTGGAGGGACTATGAAGGGAATTGTGCTTGAAGTTCCCAGGCGGCATTAGGATGCGTTTGTAAGAGTTTATATATGGAGTCTGGGTATTGAGAGTCCATCCTCATTGGTCATGGACCGCTTGAGGGTGGAAACGATAATTCCTTGTGGTAGTTGCCTCTGCTTGGTGGAATTAAGGTATCAGAATCTGGTCCGTGATAATCCATATTTCGGCCTCCGTTACTGCTAGTGCTGTTATGTCCATGATTGGCTGAGCTAATGGTATTAATGGACCTTTTACACGTCAGCAATTAGTCCCCTTCTTACATGGTGTTGAGGTCAGGTGTTTTTTTGTTGTATTAAAAGCACTTCCATTACTCTGAGGCATCTGTTATCAGTGGCGAGGTCAATGATGTTAATATTCTTTACTATATGCTCCCTTGTGATGTTGTAGTTATGTGTTTGGAGTTAGTGCATTTGTATTGCACCCTGTTGCACGTGGTAAGATACTCTTTTAGAATAGTGCCTCATCGTCCTCCCAATGTAGGAACCAGGACATCCCTGGAGAGGTCATTTTTATTGGTATATTACGTTGGTGTTCTTTAAATCCTTTTGCATATCAGGGTCCAGGTTGTTTTTCATGATTAAGTCTCGCCTTTTTCCCGATTGTTAATGCATTATATGGTTGATTTCTGTATCCTCTGCTGTGTCAAAAACGTACCTTTTTTTATCATATTTCCCATGGTATTTTCATCTTCTTGGTAGTTTGAGTTCATAAGAGCTTGATAATAAAGGATTATTTTTTCTGGTGTTGGTATTTTTAGGGCATTTGTTCCATTGTCTCATCTCATTCTTAATTTTCGGGTTAATGTCCAAATTTACATAACCAGTATTCACTAAAACTTTAGTAATTCATTCCTGTTATTCATAAGTGCCTTTCCACGAAGAACAGTGAGAAATGGATCTCTGATCCAAAGAAACGCCCTAATGATGGCAATTTTATACCTACTAGGGTACTCGCTGTTGCCATTCAGAGACAGGCCAAGGTTCGTTGGTTGTCTTTACAAGGACTTCAAAGAAGAGGGGACGTCCTTGGATGCTGTGCTCAATGGTGAAATTAAGGGAGCTGCATTCCTCAAAAGTGCATTGAGGTTCTTCTATGCACTCTTCATTGGCTGTTTTTACCAAAGTATCATCAATATATTGCATATAGAGGTCAAGTTTACTGAATTTTTGGAAAAATCTCTCCTCAACTACTCCCATATGTAAGATAGTAAGGAGGACGCCTAAAAGGGAACCCATGGCGACACCCTTCTTCTGAATATATGTGAGGCCCTTATGTGTGGTAAAAGGGGCTTTCTTTGTGCATATTTCTGATAATGCATGAAGAAAGGCATCAGGGACATTAAGGGTGAATGTAGTTGTATCCCTGTAAACTAGGTCCATTATCAAGTCTATAGTTCACTAGTAATAGTAGGTTGGCCAGGGCACCAGCCGGCCGTTGAGATACTACCACTAGAGAGGTATTGGATCCTTTGACTGGCCAGACAGTAATGCATTGGATCCCTCTCTCTGGTTACGGCTTAGTTTTTCTTTGCATACACTTACACAGAATAGTCTGGCCTATTCTTTACATATTTTCGTCTTTTCTCATACACCTGAAAACAATAAGATACTTAACACTTCTTCAGTGTACTTTCCTCTTGGTATGGGTAGAAGAGACTCTTTAGCTATGGTAAGCAGCTCTTCTAGGAGAAGGACACTCCAAATTCAAACCATTGTTCTCTAGTCTTGGGTAGTGCCATAGCCTCTGTACCATGGTCTTCCACTGTCTTGGGTTAGAGTTTTCTTGCTTAAGGGTACACTCGAGCACACTATTCTATTTTTTTTATTCCTCTTGTTTTTTTTTAAATGGTGTGTTGGGCAGGCTTAATAGAAGGGCCATGTATGCCTGGTGGTTTATAAAGAGGTTGTCTTTTCCTTTTTCTGATTCTTTTTCTTCTCAAAACCATCCTTACTGTCCTCCCTTTAGTTGAAGTGGCTATCCTGGAGGGTATTTAGCCTTGCATGGTGTATCGGCTCCTCCATGTTGACCAGTTTTTCAGACTTTTTACTATAGTCTATGGGTACCATCAATCACTTTATTTATGATTCTGTACATATTGTTTTTGTTATAATTCTTGTTAATCTAGTTTTTAAGTATGATGTCTCTTTTTTATTTCTAATAATTCTTATGCTGTCTGGAGACATTGAGCGAAATCCGGGACCAGTACGTCCTAGATTTCATCAATGTCGTCTTCTGTATTGCAATATTTGTGGTCTTCATGCAAATGTCCAGGACCTTACAGTTGCGTCCAGACAGTATGAAATTCTTTTGTGCTCTGAAACTTTGGTTTCTAATATTAGGCACTCATCTGAGCTCCTTATAACTGGTTTTAAGAAGCCAATAATGTTTAAACGTGATGCCATCCCAAGGGCCAGGGGGAAGGCGGTGTATATTAGGACTGAGTACCCTGCTTCTCATAAGTCCTGCTATCAGGTAATAAAAGTTTGTGGCAGGCATAACCACTTTTATTTGTGTTCGATCTACCGGAATCCAGACATGGATGATTCTATCTTCGATTGTCTTCTTACCATTATGGCTAAGATGCAAGAAGATGATAGAAAGGCTTCTTTTGTCTTTGTTGGTGATTTTAATGCTCACCATAGGGAGCGGTTAAGTTCTATCTCTCCTATGGATCGCCATGGCTTGAGAGCTTTAGACTTTGCCTCTGAATCAGGCTGTGAGCAAATCATAAATGAAGCTACTCACAGGTCTCGTAATTGCTTGGACCTCGTATACACTGACTCCCCTGGCGTTATAACTAGTAAGGTTGGTTCTCCAGTCGGGACATCTGATCCTGCCTTGATTTCATTAGTAGTGAAGACTGAGCAGCCTATCCCTGATATATCATACTCTTGTAAAATTCATATGAAATCCCAAGCAGCCTGGAATGGGATTTTGCATGATCTTTCGTGCTTGAATTGGTCACAATTATATAGCAGTGTAGATTCTGTTGTCCCTTTGAATGAGAATATAGTCAACATAATTGATAGGCGTATCCCTTCTCGTGTGCTAAGGTACCGAGTGAAGGACAAACCGTGGTTCAATGATGATTGTAGGCGTGCTTATTTGGAGAAGCAGGAGGCCTATCACCTTTGGAAGGGTAACAGATCAGATTTGACCTGGAACAACTATACTCAGCTTCGAGCTTTTGCTCAGAGAGTTTATGCCTCAACTGAAAAGGAGTACAATTTAACCATAAAAGAAACACTTTCTGGTACAACTCAGGAACATAAATGGTGGTCTACCCTTAAATCTGCAATCTTTGGTGTAGATGCAACAGTTCCTGCTTTACTTAAACCAGATGGCTCAGTCACTCACTGTCCAAAGGAAAAGGCAACCCTTTTGGCTGATGTTTTTGACAGTAAACAGAGTAATGAAAAACTTGAACTTCCTCATTCCTGTTTTCCTGAGGCTAAACTATCTAGTTTAGCTTTTCGATCTCGTGAGATTAAAGCTCTGTTGATGAACCTTGATGCTTATGGAGGAGTAGACCCAAATGGTATTTTTCCTTTGTTTTTTATAAAGACAGCAGATTTCTTAGCTCCAAAGTCATCTGTTATTTTGTACAAGTTAGCAAGAAGAGGAGCTTTTAGCACTTGTTGGAGAATTGGTAATGTTACTTCTCTATGTAAATGTGTTTGTGGTAGCTCAAGTCCCACTGATTACCGCCCAATTTCCATAACTCCCATATTATCTAAAGTTTTTGAACGTCTTTTGGCAAAACGTATTAATAGGTTTGCTGAAGGTAATCATCTATTCCCTAGTTTGCAATTTGGTTTTCGTAAAGGCCTTGGAGCATGTGATGCCCTTCTTACAATCGCCAATGCTGTACAGAAATCCCTTGTTTGTGGACAGGAAGTTCGTATGATTGGCCTTGATTTTAGTGCTGCCTTTGACCGTGTTAATCATGAAGCACTTGTTCTCAAACTGAAACAGTTGAGAGTGGGTGGGTCGTTTCATAGCATTATTATTGATTTTTTAAGTTATAGATCTCAAAGAGTTGTTGTTGATGGGCACCACAGTGAGTATAGGAATGTGATATCCGGTGTTCCACAGGGTAGTGTTCTTGGCCCATTACTTTTCATAATATATACACATGACATGTGGTTTGGCCTAGAAAACAAGCTTGTTGCATATGCAGATGATGCTACTCTCTTTGCATCAATTCCATCCCCTGAATGTAGATCTGGGGTTGGTGAATCCCTTAATAGAGATTTAGCTAAAATTAGTGCATGGTGCAAATTATGGGGTATGAAGTTGAATCCTAAAAAAACTCAAAGTATGACTGTAAGTAGGTCAAGGACGGTGGCTCCTCAACATCCGGATATCAGTATTAATAATGTTTCTTTAAATTTGTATGACTTTTAAAATTTTAGGTGTTATTCTCGAAAGCAAATTTACTTTTGAGAAACACATTAGGTCTGTGTCTTCTTCAATTGCACAAAAAATTGGCTTATTGAGAAAGTCTTTAAAGATTTTCGGTGATCAATCTATTTTGAAGAGAAGTGTTTTAATTCTTTCATTTTACCTTGTTTTGAGTATTGTTCTCCTGTCTGGTCTTCAGCTGCTGATTCTCATCTTAATTTGTTGGATAGAAACTTACGGTCTATTAAATTTCTTATTCCTAATCTAGATTTTAATCTTTGGCACCGTCGTTCAATGAGTTCATTATGCATGTTGCATAAGATTTTTCATAACTCTGACCATCCTTTACATTCAGATCTCACTGGACAATTCTATCCTGTTCGTAATACTAGGCAGGCAGTTAATTCTAATAACCAGGCCTTCTCCATCATGAGGCCCAATACTAAACAGTATTTTAGAAGTTTTATTCCAGCTGTTACCAAGTTGTGGAATGATCTTCCTAATCGGGTAGTTGAATCAGTAGAACTTCAAAAGTTCAAAGTTTGAGCAAATGCCTTTATGTTGACCAGGCTGACATGAGTCTTTTTATTGTTTATATATGACATATCTGTTTTGGACGTTGTTAATAGTTTATAGAGGACATATCTGTTTTGACGCTGTTACTGTTTTTAGAATGATATATTGTTAATTTATTCTTATAATTTATTTATTTCCTTGTTTCCTTTCCTCACTGGGCTATTTTTCCCTGTTGGAGCCCTTGGGCTTATGGCATCTTGCTTTTCCAACTAGGGTTGTAGCTTGGCTGGTAATAATAATAATAATAATAATTATAAGGGGAACGTTAGTAAATAGAGACTCGACATCCATGGATGTAATTTGAATTTTTGTCAGGAATGCTGCTGATGATGCCGCACAATATTTATTGGGAATGTAAGTTGCGAGAAGGGCGTTCAGTCTTTTTACAAACAGGTAAGTAGGGGTTGGGCACTATCTGATAATAGGATGGAGAGGGTTCCCTTGCTTGTGCCTTTTTAAATTTCCTTATAAATAGTCTAGTCCAAAATCGCCTGAAGTGGGTGACATATGTATGGCGTTGGTGGCAGCATTGATGGTTTGTATAATCTGGTTCACTTCCCTATTTATATCTTCTGTAGGGTTTTGAGACAGGCGTTAAAATTTTCAGGTCTTATCTACCCGACGTACAGTGATGCCTTCATGCATTCTAAGAGCATTGGCAGCATCTCGCATCTCCATTTTTAAGATCCCACTTCAGTGCTGTCTTTTGCCAAGAGTAGAGGTTGGAGGGCATCATTTGTCCGTAAGGTGATTCTACATTCATTTTCTTGGATGGTGTCCATCACCAACAGCAGCTCGGGCAATCACGACCATAATAGCACTGACAGTGCTGTAGGGTGAAATATGGATTATACCGAACCTGAATCCGATAACATAATCCCATCAAGCATGATGGCCAGCCAGAGGCAACTACCACCCGGGAATTACCATCTCCGGCCTCGGGCGTTCCATGACAAATAAGGATGGAATGTCAAAATCTGGACTCTATATCTAAGCCTTTAGAAAGGCATGCTGTGTTACAGTTTACTTTTGAAAATGAGCAGAAGCACTTTTTCCTGCTCGAAAACTGTTGAGTTGAAAGATTGGTTTTACCTAATTCTATGGATTTTGAATTATTTATATATAAAGTGAACTTTATCTAATGCATACAGCCATTATAAAAGGGATTTACAGAAAAGACAGAGTCTGTGTTTATTATATGTACTTTTATAATGTGTACAGATATAAAAAAGAAGAAAAACTTTGAATGGTATAGTCTCCATTACCTTACTCGTGAAATATGTCCCTTTCCCAGTTACTGGCGGATTGTAGTAATGAAAAGAAAAAGGTAAAAATAATAATAGAAAAAGGTTAATTACAAGGTTAATGCTACTGAGAAAACAATTGCTTTCAACCAAATAATAATAACAATAATAGCAAGAGCAATTAGAGATATCTGACCTCTGCCAGATGTTAATGGAGTCTATTTGTTTTGACGTTATCTTTAAAATAGCAAAAAATTCAAAACCGTATTTAGAATCTAGATCCAGATCAGGATCATACCAAAACTTCAATGGAGTTGTCCATACCCTAAGATCTATCTGTAGTGAAAATTTTGTCAAAATCTGTTCAGTAGTTTTGACGTACTCTTATCCACAGACGAACACACAGACAAATAATCCAGTCCACAGATTGACACACAAACTACAGCGGTACTCGGTAGAATGTATACCTTCGCCACTGCCACTTTTTTCACAAGGTATACTGAGGCTGTTTTGGGAGTTTCATCATAAAATACTTATATCACAATATAAGCAATTGAATTATGAAAATTTTGGTACGAGTTTCATGTAAATTAAATAAAAACTGGCCACAATATGGCCAAAAGACGATTTAGAACTTTTTGTGACCTTGGCATTAATTATTTATCCAACCACTTCTAAAATCTAATCAAATTGTCCTTGAATCATGGTCAATCATCCCATTGAATTTTATGACGTTTGGTTAATAAGTTTTGAGTTATGTGAATCGCAAACACATTGACAAAGATACAAACTAATGAATACACAAATAAGAGTTATGACATCACTATATACTGTTGTGTATCACGAGATAGGCAAATTAATTATGCATATTTTGGCACTAGTTTCATGCAAATCTGATTAAAACTTGAACACAATTTAGCAAATATCTATCTATCTATCTATCTATCTATCTATCTATCTATATATATATATATATATATATATATATATATATATATATATATATATATATATATATATGTAAATATATATATATATATATATATATATATATATATATATATATATATATATATATATATATATATATATATATATATATATATATTACCTTTTCAAGACCTTGGCCTTTTGATCCAATCACTCCCAAAATCTAATAGAATTGTCCTTGGATCATGGCCGATCATTTTACCAATTTTCATGTGAATCACAAACACAAAGACAAACAACGCCTATCAAGCGAAGTTGGGAAGGTAAACACACAATTTTACGCCTATCAAATCCTAACCTTCGCCGCAGCGAAGTTTGCAGAAGTAATAAACAAACCTTTTTGATTTTTTAACCTCCTTGTTAGGGGTAAATATGGTCTTAAGTTCCATGATAGTCAAATTTAACAAATCGGAAGGAAGCCTTCAATAAAACATGTTTCGTCAAAGATTTAGTCCTTCATTATCTAGATTATTATATGTTGAATGAGAAAATTAAAAATCACTCTCCAAGTACATTAAGAACCATATTATTTCATTCGCGTGGAGCAAGTTATTGTGGTGGAACGACTGCCATAAAACATAAGAAAATTAGGAGAAAAATATCCCAATTTTGTGACGAATTGGCAAAGTTAACGAATTAGTCTTGAACATTTTGCAAAATGTTACCCTTATATGATCTCCAGTTTAGACGCGAATAGATAAGTTACTGGAGTCCCAAATATCAACTTTTCATTAAATATAGGTTATTATTGTACTGTGTTACAGGGTAATGTAACCTAAGGAAAAAACTACTTTTTTCTATAGGAAAGGGTCCACTCTCTCCGAAAATGACACTCGTTTCTGTCGCAAATGAATAGTTCCAGAATATATATATATATATATATATATATATATATATATATATATATATATATATATATATATATATATATATATATATATATATATATATATATATATATATATATATATATATATATATATATATATATATATATATATATATATATATATATATATGCCGATAATAGGGGACCCCCAGAGTGAACACGGAGTTTTGGGCGGGGAAAACATACGGGGGAAACGGTATTACTGGTAAAACAAGTCTTTTCTTCTCTAAACATTACCTTCTTGGATGTATAATGAACCGATGAAAAAGAACGCTAATCATCTATATCCTATACTAACGTTATATTTTTCATGTATTTGTTGACATTTTACCGTTAGGTTGTAGTCGCTCTCGTTCGTTCGTTTGTACATAGCAGCTTTCGACCTTCTGTGAATAAACTCCTCCCACCTACGCATAAACTCTGCCTCCACCAATAAAATTACTTCTTTTCTTATAACTCCTCCCCATTTTCTACATCCTTTTACCCGCCACATTCAAGTATACGACTTCATCCGGTTTATTCAAGTATGTTACTTGATCCAGTACAGCTATACCATTCCTTTTATGTAATACCCACGTATGCATAATACGTTTGCCCCTTGAATTACACGTTTTATCATCCGATATCTCATAAAATCACCCCATTTTATATTCCGATTAAATAATATTTATTATACACTCCATTTTATCTTGCTATTATTCCTTTATACATTTTGTTATTACCTTGTCACGTCCAGATTTAATATAAATACTGGTTCTGGACAAGTTTCCCATTCTGTTTCATTCATGCTTACTCTCTAGACTCCGTTTTTATCCATTAACCAATCATGAACTCATATGTATGGAAAGTTTGCGCCGGGTCGGTTAATATTTCCCAACCCCCACCTTCCAACAAGCCCTTTTCTGTGGAAACCTTTGTACAAGTCAGGGCTTTTTTCGTTCAAGTGAGGTCTTTTTACGCATTTTACAATGGAAATTATAGAAACTTGTAACGACTGCAGTATTACATACTTAGAAGCATTTTGGTGAATTCTATTATACGTCATCCAACGTTGATAATTTTCATAAAGATAGCTAAGTCAAAGAAGGAACGGCGACGTGGATATACAGAAGTTAAGACGTCATAGTCACAACACCCCGGTGACCCACAAGTTTCGTCGTCTTGGTCATGAAAGTAAGTCAATAATTTCTTTAACTTTAAATTTGTAAGTTTTTTTTTTTTTTTTTTTTTTTTTTTTTTTTTTTTTTTTTTTTTTCTTCTTCTTCTTCTTTAAGCGTGCAAACAGCTCAACATTACCGCTTGTCAGTACATACGATCTTGATATTTTATTTTCCTGCGAGCGGAGCGAGCCGACGGCGAAACAAGAACCATTATATACAGTGTTGCTAATATTAACGTAATTATCGTAACATTGCTAATGTTAGCGGAACATAGCTAATGTCACCGGAACATTGCTAATTTTACCGTAACATGCTAATGTTACGCTAGCACAGCTCAACATTACCGTTTGCCAGTGCTTGTGAGTGAAGTGAGCCCGAATTGGAACACGACCCATTATATTTCAACAATTTGATAGAAAATATATGTTTTCCTGTAGTAAATAACGTGACTACTGGTTTTCACCTTCATTTCAACCGCCACAACAACAACCAGTTCGGCTGCATAGAGTTAGTGGAACTGGTTGTTCTTTCTGTTTGCAGTTGACTGAAGGTCAAATCACGTTAGCTACTACAGGAAAACATATATTTTCTGTCCGAAATGATAATCTGTAATACAGTAAAACTTTACCAAACAAAGAAATATATTTATTACTTTTGACAATAAATAATGTTATGGTTGTATACACTGATAGTGATTAATGTTTTGATAATTAAAGCTCAGAATGGCTAACGTGAATAATTTTTTTCTAAATTATAAAAAAAAAAATTCAAATTCCAATATTTAGAATGAGAAATCTGTAAGGTAAACTGATTTTTATTCTGCTCTCTATTTCAATAAAAATTAAAACTACATTTCTCTCTCTCTCTCTCTCTCTCTCTCTCTCTCTCTCTCTCTCTCTCTCTCTCTCTCTCTCTCTCTCTCTCTCTCTAATGCAATTGCTTAGTGCCTGATGATATTACATGAATATGTAAATGTTATTTCCTTCCTACCTCAGTCCAATCGCCTTATATTAGTCTGACACTTCTTTGAAAACCATTTCATAAAATATATCATTTGTAACATGCTTGGTAATAATAAATTTCCTCTTAATATGTATTTTCACATCCTTTTTTTTTGGTTCTAAATAATACTTACGCAATATTGCAAACTAATATAAACTGGAAACATAGCTGTATAGCCTTCATGGGTAAAATAACTACTTCCCTCCTTTCAATTTGAATGCATAAGTAATTAATTCTACTTACTTATCATCCTTTCTTAGTCTCTGAAAACATATTTCTTAAGGTATTCAATATACCTACAAATATTTTTCTTTAAATGTCACTAATGAATGACAAGAGGAAGAAAGTACATATTATCAACGGCCAAGCACACCCTACATCATGCTACGACCAGAGAGGACCAGACAATATCATCTGATACTTGTCAGGTCGACATACTTATTTAATAAGCTCACCCAAAACCCACATCAATAGTTCATAAGGATGGTGAGGTTGCACACACTACTAGATATTATCAAGCTGGAACCGGTTTCAAACTCCCGTCAAATAGATTGCGAGACAGGGACGTCGTCAATAGGCTACAACAACTCCTTGCCAGAGAAAAGGTTAAGAAAATGTTGTGTACCGGAAGAAAAATGCATTTTCATGAATATTCTGAAATGCTTTAGCCAACGTTTCTGCTGTAACAATTGATAAGGAAACCCTCAAGTTTAGAATGACTTTTTTCATCATTAAGCAAGTATTTTTTAAACCTCTTCTCTTGTACGGTTATGCTTAGTAAGATAGAAATTATTTTCACATTAATGCCAACTTGTAATTGTTGTTTAGTAAATGCATATCCAAATGGTTAAATAAAGAGATTCCATAATAACTGTACAATCTACAAGAAGCAAATGTGACCAGTTCTCTTTTATCTGATGATATTGTCTCACCTTATATATATATATATATATATATATATATATATATATATATATATATATATATATATATATATATATATATATATATATATATAAATATATATATATATATATATATATATAAATATATATATATATATATATATATATATATATATATATATATAGAGAGAGAGAGAGAGAGAGAGAGAGAGAGAGAGAGAGAGAGAGAGAGAGAGAGAGAGAGAGAGAGAGAGAGATAGATAGATAGATAGATAGTATATATATATATATATATATATATATATATATATATATATATATATATATATATATTTTTATATTACCATTATCATCAGTCGTTGCTAGTCCACTGCAGGACATATGCCTCAAGCATATTCTTCAACACGCGTCTGTTTATGGTATTTCTGTTATTCTATGCCCGCAAATTTTCTTAGGTCATCAATCCTTCATCTTTTCTTTCTTTTTCTGCTCGTTTGTAAGCTCTAGGCACCAATTCTGTATTTTTTTTTTTATCTATCCATTATCTGCCATTCTCATTGTATGTCCAGCCCATGTCCATTTCGTTTTCTTACAGGTTAGAAAATTCTCTGCTTTATTTTGTTCTCGTAATCATGTTGTTCTTTTCTTGTCCCATTATCACTGGTTTACAAAAAAAAAAAAAAAAAATCTGAGGCAAATATGGAAATAAGGGTTTTTTGCTAGTTTGCGTGTGCTGAATTAAAATTTATAAATAGTTTTGCTCAATTACCTCTAGTTTTCTGGCTTTTAAATAGTCTCATTTTAGTATGAACAGAAAATAGATGTGCACATTTCAAGAGTTGCAGCAGCTTATAACAGATAAAAGAGGATAGATAAAGAACAATGATTGAATCAATATATTTGGATGACACAATTACACAATTCATAGTATCACAGACAGTCAAAAGTGTGTTTTCTTAGAAGATCTGGTGTATTTTGCCTCTGGGATGTCACGCAAGAGCATCCAGCAGAAGTCTCCCATCATGCCTGGGTTCCATTTGCCTTGATAATTGCTCTCCATCTTCGTAATATCTTGGTGGAATCTTCCTCCATGCTCATCACTCACTGCTCCAAGGTTTAGCGGGAAGAAGTTGAGGTGGGAATGGAGAAAATGAATTTTGAGTGACATTCGGCACCTCATATCCTCGTAAGACTTTAGCAACTTTTCAATGCAGGCTTGGTAATCTGGTACGCGTGTGTTACAGAGGAAGCCACTACAGACTGACTTGAATGTTTCCCATGCTCTCAGTTCCTTTAAGTTAAGAAGCTCCTCAAAATCAGTATCCTTCAGCACTTCTCGGATCTGAGGACCGACAAAGATTCCCTCTTTGAGCTTAGCAGCACTAACACCTGGGAACACAGTAGACAAGTGTTGGAAGGCAGCACCATTTTTGTCCAACGCCTTCACGAAATTCTTTATCAAACAAAGTTTGATGTGAAGAGGAGGAAGAAACACCTTATTCATGCCCACCAGAGGATTCCCCTTGACGTTGTGTTTGCCAGGAAGAAAAGTGCTTCTAGATCCCCAGTCTTTCTGCTTGTAATGCTGTGATAAAGCTCGACTATCCCAGAGACAGAGAAAAAAACAGTACTTTGTGAAGCACGCTTGCATACCCATAAGAAGACCATTGACCTTGAGGTCCCCACACAGACTCCATTGGTACTCACTGTACTTAATAGCTTCTAAAAGAAGCTCCATATTGTCATAGGACTCCTTTAGATGGACAGAGTGTGCAATGGGAATGCTGAGATATTTATTCCCGTTGTGCAGAAGCACAGCCTTGAGACTTCGCTTGGAAGAGTCTATGAAAAGACGCCAGTCTGAAGGATTATGTGGCAAACCAAGGGACGTGAACAAGCCAGGTAAGTTCGTGCAGTAGCACAACTGTTTTCCATGTCGAAAAAGGAAACAAGGTCTTTGTTCCGATTCCTGAGACTGGTGATCCTTACATCTTTCTGGATTAGGTTCCAATGTTTAAGCAGAGAAACAAAGAGCTCTGACTGCTGTTTTGACAGATACAAATCACGAGCAAGATCATTCAGGTCTTCTTGCGTGATCCAGTGTGGCTCGTTGCCACTTGTTCCTGAATATGTAGACTCAATATCTTCCAAAGATATTGACTCGGCAGAATCCTCCCTTGAAGGCATATCTTCATCTGATGAGGAAAGAAGATCCTTATTTACTGGAGGTGTGGGTACAGGAAGATCATCTGAATTGGGGACGGGTCTCATAGCAGATGGAAGGTTGGGATATTTGATCTTTTTCCTAGAAGATGCATTGAAACCAGTTATATCAGTTAAACAAAAATAACAATAATCTGCGTGGCTTCGTGGCTCTCTCAAAACCATCAGGACTGCAAAGTTGAAATCTGCTTTCTTGCCATTAAACCATGCAGTTAGTCCATTGTAGCAGGGTTTACAACAGATGTTTGGAGCCCAAGACTTGTCCTGATCACCAATTTTACAGTCAAAATAGTGAAAGTAGGCGGTTCTGAGGAGGGAAGTGATGATTCGACGCTGTGCAACTGTTGTGAAGTCCCCACACACGTAGCAGAGAGAATTGGCCTTGTTGAGGCATCCTCAATGTTTTGACGTGCTTGAAGCCATTGGAGAATCTGAAAATATAACAAAGTAAAACTAAATCATATGCAAGGCAATAAAATGTTCATTGGAAAATGTAATACTAATGTTTAGCTACCCAAAAGATGTGAAATACAATAGTTGAGGGACACCGACCTCCTGCGCCACCTGCGAGAAAACCTCTTCCAATGACTGGCCGAGCACTACTGAGTGTTGATTGAGACCTGTTGCCCTAACTGCCAAAACCCGTTTTGATATATAATTATATATATAATGTAATGCAATCACTTACATTTAGTGCATAATAAGTAATAAATAAGCCATAAGTCTCATAATATTAGAATTAACAGTGAATACATATACGCCTTTATATACCGTATATGCACAAAATACACACTACGCATATCTAAAAAAAAAATAGAGGTGATGAGTAAAAACAGATTTCAAATTTGAATTCAGCACCCCTAAATTAGGTAACAACGGGTATTTTTTGTGCCTGCCTCAATTCCTTTGTAAATCAGTGTGAATTATTATTCCTTCACAGCTGTTTGAGTTGTAATTAGTTTATGTTATATATATATATATATATATATATATATATATATATATATATATATATATATATATATATATATTTATATGTTTATATATATATATATATATATATATATATATATATATATATATATATATATATATATATATATATATATATATATATTTATATGTTTATATATATATATATATATATATATATATATATATATATATATATCTATATATTTATATATATATATCTATATATATATATCTATATATATATATATATCTATCTATATATATATATATATATATATATATATATATATATATATATATATATATATATATATATATATATATATTATATATATATATATATATATATATATATATATATATATATATATATATATATATATATATATATATATATATATTATATATATATATATATATATATATATATATTTCCAGTAAATCTATTATGAAAGTAAGAGAAGCTGCATATGTTGATGATACTTTTGTCACTTTTGAGAATATACTTGATTTCAATTTCATTTATGGAAGACAACAAATTTTTTGTCTCAGGAGATCATGGTTTCACAAAGTAATGATAGTTTTTCGTACTGTTATATTTTATAACACTTTTCTTTAGTCACAGCATTTTTGGTTCATATTGAATGAATCAGGCTGTCTTAGAATGTTTTTATTCGCATATTGGTTTAGTTTTTATTAAAAAGAAAGTCAAGATATACTTTAGTAATCGGTGTAATCCATGTAATGTATCTAGATTTAAGAATATATAAGTTCAAAATTGAAAGAAGAAATTAATAGCTTTCCTTAATTTATGTATTCATTGATTGCTATAATCCATATGACTAAATAGTATTTTGCTGAGAGACTTAGACAAAAGGATACAGTATTTGTTATTTTTATAAATCTAGCATGTATATCGTAACACATATGGTTAATTGTGAAAATTTAAAGTATCACCTAATGACAAATCTCCAATTCATATGTCATTTTGAATTTCAACTAAATGTTCAAGAATTAATTGAATATAGAAAGCATTGTGAGAACCCTAATTATTGTTTTTCTATCCTTAGTATAACACTTAATGATATATGTATATAGTTGTCCTAAATGTAATTAGAAATTCCATGGCAGATCCTAGAACCGAATTAGACCAGTTATGACACCAGCTAGTCCTCTGAATATGGATGAATTATCATCATCTGAAACTAATTTTTCAGCTTTAAGATTTTCTTGAATATTCTTTTTTTTTCTTTTATTACTGAAGCCAAAACAACATATGCACATTTTCTTCTTATTTTTTTTCCAGTCGATTTTCTTTGACATATGTACCTGCTATCCACAAGAATAGTGTTTACAACCATGAAATTTCAAATAATGAAGTAGATCTTTCTTTAATTTGGAAGCAAATAATATTTAATAAGAAAAATGGCCATTTAGGGACAGCATAAATATTAGAGAATTTATAAAACTAATATTTCATTTGAACTCAATTTCTTTACCTGAAGAAATAAGGAAGGACAATAATTTCAACTGCAAAACATGACATGCAAGGATATTATAAACACACTTAAAATAATGAACTAAATCCAGTAAAACAGATAATTATTTGTTTGGCTATGGAAACTCATTGATGCTGCGAGCAACACAATACCTTATATGCTGCAAGTTTCATCCAAGGCCTTATCAATCGTTTTCTAACTACATCAAAACAGAAATCACTAAACGAAAAAAATACAAAATATTGTAATAGCACGCAATCTCTTGGTAATTAATTACTAAACTACTACTTCAGAAACGTAATCAACGTTAAAACGCGATCACAAGGAAGCGCGTCCTTACTATGGCAACAATATCCTGTTACAATTCAGTGGATTACTTGTCGAAGAAACCCTTGCTTGATTAGACTACTTTTTTTATCTACACACACATATATATATATATATATATATATATATATATATATATATATAT
>NC_090733.1:47218492-47243492 GCF_036898095.1 Palaemon carinicauda
ATTACATTTTGATCAGATTAGTAAAGAATCAATTAGCAGTGCAAATCAGCATAATATTATAATTAATTTTAATCATAAATATAATACTTTTTTTCATTATAATCAACAGCCAAGTATGAACTAACACTTTGCCGGCGAGTTGTAAAATTAGAATATAAAATGATATAAATCGGTAATGGAATTAATTTCTGAATACAAAATACTACAATCACCAATAATTTATATAAATATGTTTTGTTCATTATTTAAATTCCAGCAATAGACGTGGAAATTTTTATAACAAAAGAGAGTTAGGTAACATATGTGTGTGCATATATATGCATTCGTATAAGAAATAAGAATTCCCTTTCAAACCCTATGCTTGACAATACTCAATTTGAAATAATTCATAAATGTATTCGTGCATATCAAAGGCTGCTTGTCCATTATTGTATCCTGAAATTTTTCTCAATACGAATATCGCTCTTTTACCAGTCTATATTTTCATCCA
Source organism: Palaemon carinicauda (assembly GCF_036898095.1). Taxonomy (NCBI): domain Eukaryota; kingdom Metazoa; phylum Arthropoda; class Malacostraca; order Decapoda; family Palaemonidae; genus Palaemon; species Palaemon carinicauda. The sequence continues at coordinate 47,218,983 of NC_090733.1, forward strand.
ATATTCCCTAACAAGAGGGGAGATTACTTCTTATCATAACACTATGCACACAATATGAAATAAATATTTCATATCCAAATATTGGACATAACTATATTATTATTATTATTATTATTATCATCATTATTATTATTATTATTATTATTATTATTATTATTATTATTATTATTATTATTATTTTTATTATTATTATTATTATTATTTGCTAAGCTACAACCCTAGTTGGGAAAGCATGATGCAATAAGCCCAGAGGCTCCAACAAGGAAAATAACTTAGTGAGGAAAGGAAACGAAGAAAAACAAAATATTTTAAGAAGAGCAACAACATTAAAATAAATATCTCCTATATAAACTATAAAAACTTTAACAAAACAAGATGAAAAGAATTAAGATCGAATAGTGTGCCCGAGTGCACCCTCAAGCAAGAAAACTCTAACCCAAGACATTGGAAGACCATGGTACAGAGGCTATGGCATTACCCAAGATTAGAAAACAATGATTTAGTTTTGGAGTGTCCTTCTCCTAGAGGAGCTGCTTACCATAGCTTAAGAGTGTCTTCTACCCATACAAAGAGGAAAGTGGCCACTGAACAATTACAGTGCAGTAAGAAGAATTGTTTGGTAATATCAGTGTTGTCAGGTATATGAGGCAGAGGAGAATATGAAAAGAATAGACCAGACTATTCGGTGTGTGTGTGTGTGTGTGTGTGTGTGTGTGTTTGGGTATGTATGTGTGTGTAGGCAAAAGGAAAATGAACAAGTAACCAGAGAGTAGGATCCAATGTACCACTGTCTGGCCAGTCAAAAGACCCCATAATTCTCTAGCGGTAGTATCTCAACGGGTGCCCATGCCAACCTACTCAATCAGGTAGAGGAAATTGACAAAGCAATGCAGTAATTCAAAAGACTATACAGTTTTGTCTTTTGATATCCAATATATCCATCCACTGATTATTCTATTTTCATAAAATGCCGCACTAAAAACAGCGCAACCTGATTCACCTATTTTCTCTTTTATTCAGTGAATGGCGTGTGATTACGAAGTTAATTTTTTTCTCTCCCAACATTCATAGGGGTGAAAAAATATTAGTAATAATAATCAATATCGATTGGGAAACGTCTGCAGATTCCTCTATACGGATGATTTGTCCGGCCACACAGGCTACTACCTTTCATGAAGTTGAAAAATGACTATCAGCAACCCTAGAGCAGATAGGGCAGTGCACATGACAATTGGTATCTAAATTCAAACCCCCTCAAAATTCAGTTATGTACATTTCTCCTGAGAAACAGAGAAGTCATTCACAAACTCCTCATCACCTGACGTGGCAAAGAGCTAGAACATCACCAGTGTTCGCTTAAATTCAAAAGTCCACTAGCACTTAGGGAGCATCGTTTGTCAGAGGTCACCAGCACTTGGGGAGGATCGTTTGTCAGAGGTCTCTTCTGTTACCACGAGAAAACAAAGAAGTGGTTGCCCCCTTACGCTTAAAATACTACAAATCAAGTTGCCATATTTCATACCGTGTATTATTTGACGTTTCTCTAATCCATTTCAAATACACAACACATACACGCACACGCAAAAAAATGTATACAGTATATATATATATATATATATATATATATATATATATATATATATATATATATTTACATATATATATATATATATATATATATATATATATATATATATATATATATATATATGTATACACACACACATATATATATATATATATATATATATATATATATATATATATATATATATATATATTTATATATATATTTATATATATATTTATATTTATTTATATATATGTATACATATATATATATATATATATATATATATATATATATATATATATATATATATATATATATATACATATATATATATATATATATATATATATATATATATATAGATATATATATATATATATATATATATATATATATATATATATATATATATATATATATATATATATATATATATATATATATATATATATATATATATATATATATATATATATATATATATATATATATATATATATATATATATATATATATATATATATATATATATATATATATATATATATATATATATGTATATATATATATATATATATATATATATATATATGTATATATATATATATATATATATATATATATATATATATATATATATATATATATATATATTGAGTAAAAATCATTGCCTTATTCTTCCAAAAACTATTTCTAAAATGCTAGATTGACTACAAAAGACTTTCATCGGCGTTTAGATATTTGTAGATCGCAACATTTGTAATACATAAGGATACTTTACATTAAAATATTTCCCAAGTCATTCAGACTCAATGGGATGTGCAATGTCAGTCTTTAAATCGTTAGCCAATTGATCTTTATTCAGCAAATTATTTACATTCCCTTTTCAGCGAGCTTTGCCATCTCATCCCCTATATTAGTCTCTTAAGAACGGGTAGCATAGACATTGAAAATTTTTTTAAAATCTGTATTGTAAAACGTATCATGCGTTGCTAAATCAATCTTTATTTTAAGATCTTTAATTCGCTTGACAATTACAGGGGCCCTATGGCAAAATTAAAGATAGTTATCAGAGAGTATAGATAACGGGATTATTTTGTTGGATTTAGATGTTGATCCAAGTAATGGGTGATTTTGGGTAAAAAGAAATAGCTATAATCACTTTGTCTTCTGAGGATCCTTATACCAACATTTACTAGGCTCGAAGTCATACTATTTGATAGATCATTATATCCTGTAGTGTAGTCCTTACTACAGGTTTTCAAGTTGTTATTCTCATTGCAAAAGTATTGTGTAGGATAATTTAATCATTTGTTTTAAAATCAGCCAAGATATTTTCGTTAAGAGTAATAATTATAAATGAATGTGGTTGATTTTTTTTTTTATAAAAAAAAAAAATCTTAGTGAAATACAGGGCTCAAAAGGCCTTAATTCTGAATCCAGCTAATAAACATTTTGTCTTGGATTCACACAAACTTCGATGGTTCCAGGCTGGAATGGTCCAGTAAAGGGGTTTTATGCTGGCCATACGGAGAAATTTCTTTTCTGGAGGGATAGTGAGACACTAGGAAGTAAAATTAATGACCCAAGACGAGCACAAGAGCGGAAGGCCATTTATTTTAAAAATAACGAGGTTTGATAAATATTTTTTACAATATGAAGGAAAGGAAGACAAATAGGTACTATAATGGGGAGTTGAGCCTATTTGAATATAATATAATAAAAAAAAAAAAGTCTGAGTGAAATACAGTGCCCAAAATGCTTTAATTCGGAGTCCAGCTAATGAATATCTTGTCTTGGGTTCATAAAAACTTCGATGGTTTTAGGTTAGAATCGTCAAGTAAACGCGTATCACGCTGCCCCTCGGGAGAGATATCTTTTCTGGATGGATAGTGAGACACCAGGAACTAAAATTCACGACCTACCACGAGCACCGGAGCAAAAGGCCATTTATTTTAAAAATAACAAGGATGTTTAAAAAATAGATTTATAAAGTATGAAGGAAAGGAAGACAAATAGAGACTATCATGGAGACTTAAGCTTATTTGAATGAAGATTATAAGAACGTTGTACACGAAATTGATAAGAAGTCAGCTTGATCTCCAATCTATGTAATTTTCTCAAAACAGAACAACTAGTAATCATATAATCATTGATTATATGATTTACCAATAAAGGAAAGGTTTCCAAAAGTTTTGCTAGAATGTAATAGTTGTGATATCTGTAAAATCTTTGAAACGCTCTATCTTCATTAGAAATTATGATAGAATACCAGGTAATAGGTCTTTACATATTTCTTTATACGTAAAAGGAGTGTGATACAAGTGGTATTTTGATGATAAAAGTAACACTAAGCCTTAAAGGTTCAAGATAGCGGCCAAAAATATTTTTTCTTAATCAAGCACTCATAACATGTGGAGCGATTATTACTGAAATTATGACCTTATGGGTTTTATGCAAAATTTTTAATTCATAGAAACCAAGACAAACTTAATCTAAACTAGTTTGATCATTCGTGGCTATTACCAGGACCAGCTTTGTCAATTAACAATGTATTAAAAGAGACATATCTCGATAATTAAATATATTACTCATGGCTATTTCAGTTTTAGACAAGTGCACATTTACTTATACCTTTTTGTAATTTTCTAATATTATTTGTATATCGCATCCATGATAACTCAAAGTTTATCAACACTATATTCAAAGAAGTGTAAATAATATTTATAATTCAATCATCGTCTTCTATATTCTCAACGTCTTTTTTCCTTCCTTCTGGTGTGTGTGTCCGCCTGACATACACAGAATAATATATATGGAATATTTGCACTGCTACAGATGCATATTTGATTTTTACTTGGGCCTGGCTTTGACAAGAATATTCGTGTGAGTTTGTGTAGATCACATGGAGCTATCGGTGTTTCTGGAGGGGCAGCATTTGGCCTGAAAATACAGTACTAGATCCTTCTTTCAGAGAGCAATCATATGTGTTTGGGTCAAGTGCTGGGACTCTGCATTCCAAATCACTCTTCCAGATTGCCAGCTGAAGTTGAGCTGGAGCAACAGCAGACGTAAACTGGCATTGCTTCTGCCAAATTTTTTTTTCTTTTTCTGTGCCTCTGTTATTGATTTAAAGTTGGACTGTCCATAGCAATCTAGCATAACTTTTATTGTTTATTCGACCATATTTGTAATCTATAATTGTTCACCAGTGTATCCCAATAAGTCTAGTCTATATGTTGCAGCTATCAGAATTTTTAACTGCTATGGCATTCCCAATTCTAGAATGTGATATCACATTATTACAGCTTGAGAGGCAGTGACCAGCCAGCAAGTCTGGCAAACCAACTGTTTCTCTACTGATGCATTAATGTCCAGCAAAGCACGTCCCGGATTCGGTGAGACCATTAATACATCACACGAGATGTTATCAAGATTGCAGAAGTGCAGCAGCAAGACAAATATATCTGTCATCTGCAATCAATAGAACAGTACGAGTCTCAAACCGTGCGACTTGTTGAATAATTATTTTATAAGCTTCCCCATGTGTTCTTGCATGATCATGGGATTTACAAACACATGAGTTTTTTATCTCTACTGGATTTGGATCACTATAGTGCATGAGTCTGGAATTCAGTCTCATGTGTTGTGAGATCCACAATAATTAAGTTGATCAATTGAATTTTGTTTTGAGTCATGGTAAGAATCACTTTTTCTGGTGGCAGTCGAGAACTTCTATAGAATGTATAAACTCTGCTAACTCCCTTATCACAGATGTGATGGGCAGCATACATAGTAATGCCCTCTGCATATCTGCGAATACAAAGAAGAAACTGCAAGACCTGCAAAACACAATGCAGGCAGGGTATCTTCCATAGAAATTTTACTACAACTTACAGCTATAAATGTATCAGAAAATGGCTCACTACATATTTTGCTTCAATGTTTCTTGTAACATTTACTTACCAGTCAAACACTAGATGGACGTCACAACTCACCAGATGACCGCAAAGGTATGCGCTGAAGGAATCTAGGCAGTCTTGTGTAGTACCTGGTGTTGGCCATGGTACCACACGGAGAACAACACATCCACCTAAGAACTCAACATCCACACCAGTTTCAGTCAGTGTGCTTGATTTGTCGATTTTCAATACATTCATCAGACTGCATTTTGTCTAGCAATGATGTGGGGAATAGTGCCAATTCATAGTTTACGTGTTTATCTGTATCCAAGGGTGAGTGCTTGTCTTCAATGCCATATGTCTTGTAGATATTATCTCGGGATCAAATACATTCGTATCTACTACTCAGATGTATTTTTTCGATACCAACAGGGCTGGAAATCCTTGCAGATCAGTTTCTTTTAAATAACTCAATCTGCTTCTTGGCTTCTTGTAGTGCATAATTGTCGACATTAACTGTTGGATGAGGCAATTTCCCTGGTGACAACGTTCAGAAGTTCTGTATGTTTCTGTGGATCAAGGGGATATATTCACACTTCCAGTTTGTCAAAAAACACTTTCCTGTCTTTTTCCTCAGTTTTCTTTCTACCTGCCATTCCTTGTTTGTGATAAGTTTGAGCTAATGGGGGTTCTTTATCCCTGATATCATTCACGTCTATCAAAATGCTGTTCAATGTATGCAAGCTGTATGCCCAAGTTTTGGCTATCATCCATGTTATACCTACTACTACCGAAACCTTCAGGTAATGTTGCTTCATCTCATCTTCTGTTAGCAAAATGGAATTGCTTTGGAATGCACACCATCAGCGCTGGAATCAACACCCCATGGTTACTCTCTAAAAGAAGGATCTTCTACTGTAATCTCAAGCCAAATGCTGTCCCGCCAAATACCCCGATGGCTCCTCTAGCTCTACTCAAACTCACACAATGTTTTTATTAAAATGAGGAACCATGCAAAACTCGAAGATACAGTTGTGGCAGTGCAAATATTTCATGTACAATATTCTGTGTATGTCAAGTGGACAAGAATGCCTGAATTAATAAAATAAAAACGTAGAGAATGCAAAAGACTATGGTTGAAGTATAAACATTAATGATACTTTTATTGATATAGTATCGATAAAATTCAAGTTATCATGGATGAAAATACAACTGCCAAAATACATGCAATATAATATATATTAGAAAATTACACAAGGGCATAAGTAAATTTCCACACGTTTGAAACTGAAACAAATGTAATTATCCAGATATGTCTCATAAAATACTGTGTTAATTGACAAAGCTGGTCCAGGTAACAGCTATGAATGATCAAAGTAGTTTATTTCAAGTTTGTCTTGGTTTATATCCATAAAAAAATGTTGCATATAACACTAAGGGTCCTAATTTCAATAATAATCCCTGCACATGTTATGAGAGCTGGAATACAAAAAAATATTTGGCTACTATCTTGAACTTTTATGTTTTAGTCTTACTTTTTCAGTAAAATAACACTTGCACCACACTCCTTGCACGTAAAAACATAAAAAAAGACTTATGATTTGATATTCTATCACAATATGAAGATAAAGAGTTTCACAGATTTTTCAGATTTTACCAAGGCCAATTTTGATCTTATATATATATATATATATATATATATATATATATATATATATATATATATATATATATATATATATATATATATATATATATATATATATATATATATATATATTTTAACAGTAACATCTCTACACTCATCCATATATTGTTATATATATGCTCAAGATGAATAATCAGCACTGGAAAATACTTTATTAACCAAAATGTGGGTAGGCAAAAATTTACGTGTCTGCTGCCGGACTATAAGTAATTATACTGGTGAAGGTGGCGATGGTAACGATAATCATGGAGATATACATCATTTGTAATAATAGGGAAGGAAGAAGTGTGTCATTAATTTCATGATGGATGCATTAGTGGAAAGCCAGAACACCACGTCAAGGGGCATCCATTGTTCAAGGTTTCCTTTTTCAATACCATTAGGTTTGCACTATTTTCAAGGTAACATTTAATACCTACTACTGTAAGTAAAAAAATACATTTAAAATTTTGTTCTCTATGCCCAGAGTAATTCCTTGGTACTTATCTACTTAAAAAGAGGCATGTGAAGCCCTTTCTCTTAATCACCAACCACGTATTAGCGGTATTGGCACTATAGTTTTAAGAGCCCACATTAAATATTATGAACGCCATTATCTTTGATAGATTGGAATATTAACAAACTAAAAAGGAGAATTGTTTCACCGTGAAATGGCCGACCAAAATTTATATTGCATTATATGGATCATCATATATGTATATAAGAATCTTTGAATGTATTTTAAAGTAAGAATATAATTTCTTCGATAACTGACTGCATTTTCCCATGTTTTAAAGATATTAATTGATGGCAATAGAGAGGCTTTGTTTTGTGACGTAAAATAATGGAACAAATCTGGCTTTGAAGAACAATTGGGGCGCTGCTTCTCTATCATCTTAGCCAATAGCAAGATCTAATTTAGACCTTGGCCAAGAGAAGCACGCCATTCGGGTAACTGTTAGCGAATTGTTGTTAGCTCATCCATATACCTAAAAGAGCCAAAGGACATCTTGAAAACGGAGATTTTTTTTTTTTTTTTTAATTTAAGGAAAGAAGCCTGGTGGTGTAGAAAAGATCGAGGGGCAAGAAAAAAAATTGAAAATCGGCCAAGCCAAATAGGAGTATCGTTTGAATTTATTTGCGGCAATACCAAACGGGAAGCTCGTTCGCATATGGGCATGTTAGTATATGTGCATAGGAATTATGTAAAAGTAATACAAAATTTTTTTTTAGGAGACTATCTTATCTGAACGTCAATATTATCTATGATGAGAATACAAATTCTTCTCGATGTTTTTGTCTTACACTTCATGATGTTTTCTCTACTCGAGATCTGGGGTACAATAGCTGCTGGAACATTTGTTTTTTTTTATATTGTGAATAAGATCGGTTGATAAGAATGATGAAAAACAAACATAGGAAGCATGAACAAGTATACAACCTATGAACAAATTCAGAAGTTTCCTAAGGGCATCGATTCAAGCAAATAATGAAAAGAAAAAAGTAACTATACATTGGTGGCTAGTGCCATGAAATTAATCAATAAAACATATGCAAGCAATTATATACAATTTTTGTAACTTTAGTAACATGGAGGATATCCAATACTTAATTTAGGCCATCATGGACCTCATAAGAATTTTCGTTTTTACAAAGTTTCATCAGGTTTAGGATGGGTTGAAATTTTATCAATTCATAATACCTTATGTTGAGATATAAATGTTTTAATTGATGATTAAATTTGGAATGCTGCCCTCAACTTATTGCTTTGCACATATTTCATGCAGAGGCGTTCACGGGAGTTTCATACATGTATAATTTATTCAATTAAATGGAGATAAGGTGCCTTGTATTTGCATCTGTCCTCCACTGCTATAATCAACTGCAGTGGAATACCATAGTACTAGCATTGCTACCAGTTTACTCTAATCAAATGCACTTTATTAGTATTTTGTTAGAGGACGAAAGATTAAAACAGTTTACTGATTTTAAAACACGAAGCCTTTCCTGTGATTTAAATTGCATCAATATGAGTCTGGATATTATTGTTTGCACTAAATGCTTCATACAATGCATTAAAAGTGGAAAATAATACACCCATGAATAAAATGGGTGACCCTTAGCAGAGGCTTTGTTGAATATCTTTTTGAATATTATTTTTGAAGTATCTCTTTACAGATTGTGATTGATTACGGATGTCATGGTCTATGTTTTAATTTTAACTAGTAGAACTCCGTATGTGAATTAAGTTTCCTATATTGATTTTGGTATGTATAAATGTCTTATTTAACAATCTGAGAAGTGAAGAAAATATACATTTGATATCACTCTTAAGTAACGACTTCACAATATCATCATTTTATCTCGAAAAAAGGTAGTCTAAGAGGATTACTTTACATAACTTTATGCTAAGGAAATATGAGGATGATCAAATATCTGTTAACATGTACGAATTTTCCTTTGATACATTCCTTCAGCTAAAGAAAAATGGGTTTCCAAAAGACAATGGGAATTATCAAAGTATTTAAATTAAAACAGAAAGTTCATGGAAATATCAATATATATATATATATATATATATATATATATATATATATATATATATATATATATATATATATATATATATATATTATATATATATATATATATATATATATATATATATATATATATATATATATATATACGTGTGTGTGTATATATATACATATGTATGCATGTGTATATATATATATATATATATATATATATATATATATATATATATATATATATATATATACACGTGTGTGTGTGGATATATATATATATATATATATATATATATATATATATATATATATATATATATATATATATATATATATATACACACACACACACACACACACACACACATATATATATATATATATATATATATATATATATATATATATATATATATATATATATATATATATATATATATAAATAAATATAGGTTTTTAAGGTTTTAGGTGTGTGTGAGATTACCCCAGTAATCACTGCACTCAATCGGAGGTTGGAGGTTCTTCTCCCCTTGCTGTGAAACTTTCCTTGACCTAAGGAAGGCTTGAGCCTCCTTAGGTCTTTCAGATAGATGCTCTCTGACCTTGATGTCACGCCTAAAAGTGTGCATAAGACATTTCAGGTGCCGAAAGTTTCTTGCCCTGTATTGGGTAATATCTTCGGCATCACCTCTGACCCATTTACTCCTGTGCCTGCCCTCACTACCCCTGTGCCTCCCCACCCTACCCATGTGCCTATCACATGACCCCACGCGTGTGGTTCTGGGGCCCAAAACCCCCTCCTCCTCAGTGTCTATATCCCCAGCCATTAAGTCTGTATTTAGTGCGCCTATCTCTTCCCCTGAAACAGTGTTCTCTAACGTGGTTATTCTTGTTGCAGAAACCTGCATAGTACTCCACTATGGAGATTACCATAGGAGATGATGTCTCACATCTTGACTCCTCTGTTTGCAATGCCTGAGGTGAGTGTAGGAAATGGATAAAAAAGCCGTTTATCCCCCTATAGCTCCTCCACCTTCTCTTCCTTATCCTCTTCTTTGAATTCTGATTCCAATTCTAAGATTTATCCTTAAACGAAGAAGAAGAAAATGTTGAAGTCCAGAAGACCATTCGTAGTCAAACGGAAAGGACTCCTTAATACACCTTTTTTTTTTTTTTTTTTTTTTTTTTTTTTTTTTTTTTTTTAAGGATGGACGTTTTTTTTTTTTTTTTTTTTTTTTTTTTTTTGAGGATGGACGTACAAGTCCTTGTGTTTTGTCAATTCGGTGCCTTGACCTCGTGTTACAGCTAGGCATCACAGCTCACCAGGGCTGTGTCCTGGGCTTCCCATGCTACCTAATAGCAAGGTGAGCCAGGAGTGTGCAGCCTTTTACATCTTTTATTGTACAATAGAAGGAGGACCTTTGGCAACCTCCATCCCCTTTCCTACCTGGATGGTGGACTCCTCCTCCTCCCTTAAGTAGCGATACTTTTGTATGGCAAGTTAAGAAGATGGCTCCACTTAAGGATGTTGCCATCCTCACAGCCCATGTGTTGACAGTGGGAAGAGTACAAGGTACTCCTTTCATTTCTTCTGTATTTGGGGCTAGGGACTCTTTGAATATTGCAGCCAGTCATTTCAGGCCCACACCAGAGATTACACTCGTGGGGAGGAATGAATCTCTGGAGCAGCCTGCCACACTTCCTAGCCCGGGCTGAATTTGAAAGTACTTAGGATTAGTCTGCCCTTATGACATCAGGCCTTGAACTATGCTGACGGAAGCACACAATCCCAAGTTAGAGTGTTAAATGCATTACTTAGTGAGTGCAAGGGCCTGATTGAGGTAACCATGGCTTCGACTTCAGGGAAACCTTACTCATTGATTGGTACTTTATTGACCCTCAAGGGTCAAGGCCATACCTGGAGGTTCCCTTTTTCAGAGTAGGCTAGTTTTGTCCTGGATCAAGTTGATGATTAGATCTGTGGAAATAGGAAATCTCACATCAAGACAGTCAAACAAGATCCTCTCCCCCCCCCCCCCCCATCCCACTTTCAAGACAAAGATTTTATGCACCAGAGCTATCTGCTTCATAACTGTTGTAGGTTGAATCATTGATGAGCGCACTCCTTGTAGAGAATCAAGGCAGAAGTTCGGTCCTTCTCTGGCCAATTTCCATGTGAACTGATATATGTCGTTACCAAGTCGGTAAGGTTATCAACCATGAAGTCTGGAGAATTAAATCTCATCCTCTCTGTTGGAAAGGTTGTAACCTTTCTGGAACACATTTGAGACAAAAGGGATTTTAAGAGGACGGATGCTTTGGTTTCCAAATTATCAAAACAATCTGGCTCATAGGTAGTTAAGATGCTACAGAAATCCTCAGTACTGGCAACCATGTCTCTTCGTCTGAGGGGTCATTTATAGGTGACAGTGAAGTAGTGTAGAACTGCTTCACTCAACGCTCTGTTCCAGCATGCAGTTTCTCTCATGGGCTCCAACTTTTGAAGGGAGTTGTGGCTAAACCTCGGGTTCACATATGCCTGTGGTATCCTGTGCCATGAAGGCTCACGAGGCATTTTCTAGATCCCAATCAGGACAGCTCACAACGCTTTCCCGAAAGGAGTCTGTTCATGCAGAGCCCTTTAAAGCCTTGCCTCTGTTGAAAAGGTTTTAACCTTTCTGGAACACCTTTGAGCCAAAGGGTTTTTGAAGAGGAGGGATGCTTTAGTTTCCAAATTCTCAAATCAATTTGGTTCATAGGTAATTAAGATGCAACAAAACTCCTCAGTGCAGGCAACCATGTCTCTCCTTCTGAGGGTTCGTTTACAGGTGGCAGTGAAGTGGTGTAGAACTGCTTCACTCAACTCTCGGTTCCAGGATGCAGTTTCTTTCATGGGCTCTAACTTTTGAAGGGAGCTGTGGCTAAACCTCATGTTCACATATGCCTCTGGTATTCTAAGAGAGGAAGGCTTGTGAGGCCTTTCCTATATCCCAATCAGAACAGATCACAATGTTTTCCCGAAAGGAGGCTGTTCACGCACAGCCCTTTAAAGCTACCAAACAGGGTTCTTTCAGGAAGAGGCTTTGGGGAGAAGGAAGGAGAGAAAAACTTTGATGCAAAGCACTCCTCCTCTCTTGCTCCTGCGAGTAAGTGGATGCCTGCAGCTGAAAGTAGGAGGATGCCTCTCTTGCCATTGGACAACATAGTAGAGCCAAATTGGCCTTGCTGACAGTGGTAGAACGGATGTTGGAGAAGAGTGTACTCGAATTCATTTAAGACCAGTTTCTTGGCTTATACAGAAGAATTGCCTCTATAGAGAAGTTACCTTGGGACTTGAGATCGTTCAAAAACTTCTCTTAACTGAGTTAAAGAAAGGTTAAGATACAAACAGTGCATTCGGTGATGAGTTCAATCTGAGAGACCCAACTTTATATTTTCAGGGGACCTGAAGGACGCATACCTCTAAGTGACCGTGCATCAGTCCTCTCAGAAGTTTCTGTGCTTCTCCTTCTACAGTACACTGTACCAGTTCAATATTCTCAACTTTGGACTGTGTGCTACTCTTCAGGTTTTCACTTGGGAGTTCACTTTGGCAGAAGTTGAGGCTCACTTGTATGGGATACACATATTTATGTATCCGGCTGATCCTTTCCTCCTCCGGGAGTCAGTTGTTAAAGAATAGAGATTGGCTTCTCAATTATTTGTAATGATTTGGGGATTGTGATAAACTGGAATTTCCCACCCAAGCAGAAGTTGAAGTACTTGGGCATGCTGATGGACACAGTAACAGCAAGAGTCTTTATGTAAAATGATTGCATCGGCAACCTTGAGGAGGTTGCATGACTTTTTCTGTGAAAAACAGAAATCCCATCTTACCTATGGCAGAGTGCTCACGGGAACCTTTCCTTACCAGAGAAGCTTGTTCCTGACCATCGGCATCTTTAAGATGATTTTGCCTACTTGGAATTAAAGAGATTCAGATATTAGCTGCTTTTTTCTACTTAAACAAGAGATTCATTTAATTGGAAGGGTTCGTAAGAGAGAGAGAGAGAGAGAGAGAGAGAGAGAGAGAGAGAGAGAGAGAGAGAGAGAGAGAGAGAGAGAGAGAGGTAAATTCTGCTAAAAGATATTTAATACCAATAAGGGTTTTTTAATAAAACATTTTAATAATGATTCGTTGCCTCATCTCAAATATCCTAAATAAACCTCGGAATAAAGAGGCCTTTTTTTTTATAGTATATGACTTATTAACCCTGGCATCTCTTCAGTATCAAATCTATATCCCACTACTTAAACCAGTGGCATTACCAATATTTCCTTATTTACGATAAAGATCGTTCTCTTGTCTTTATTTTATGAATTAGGCTAAATCCTACAGGTATGTTACTTGTGTTTTTTAAATCAATTATTTTCCCTCAGGATTTAACATATTATTCTTATACATATTTCTTCTATTCATTGTCCAAAATGTTCATGCTTATAATTTGTACAAAATATTAAAATTTTAACATAGAAAATCCTACAAAAATTCTAAACTATATTTACATCTTTTTGCTTGTGTCTGTTGAGCATTATTCTTGGCCTACACCTGGTCTACACAGATGCAGCCTAGACAGTTTTGAAAATAATCATTAATGCCCCATCTCATTTATCAGATTTAGAGGGTTTTATTATAGCATTAGCTTGGTACTTGTACCTTCAGTTAGTAGTATTACTTTAAATTTAGAAAACAAAATATCTATCAATACCATAATTTTTCGATAGATCTAATTTGAACAAAACTTTAAATATGTAGATAAGTGTATAAAGCAATCTAACCCATTTGATACATTAGACGAGAGAGAGAGAGAGAGAGAGAGAGAGAGAGAGAGAGAGAGAGAGAGAGAGAGAGAGAGAGAGAGAGAGAGAGCTGCTTCTCTAAAGACTAGTGAAATTTATGAGGCCTTTTACTTATGAAGGGATCGTCCCTCACATTTTTCTAAAATTCCTGATCATGGACGGTATATCACAAAACAGATCTAAGACGATATTCTTTTTGTTGATGCATTATTTTCTTATCAGTGGGAGGTAATAATAGCTCCATGGATGTTTCTTCTTGAGGTGCTGGGATTGGAGCAAAATATCTAAGGAAAGGCAATTTATACAATATTTCATTTAAGAAAAAGCCTGATATAGAACATCGAGTGTATAGGATAAATAATAACAGTTAGTTGTTCTTGAGATTAAGAAAATAATGATTTAGTGAGAACTAGATCCCCACTATGAGATAGTATTATGTTGGATAATTTTAGCAATACTTGATTTGCAAATAAACACGTGCCATAAAAAAATCCTCGACTTTTGCAACTGTTTGAGTCTCGAATACATAAAATGACGAATTATATATAAAAAGCCATACCGGCTTAGTCACGAGGCACCATCGATACAAAAAGCAGTGATTCTGCTTTAGCTCTGAAAGGATTACAAATTAAATACTACGTAACGATTGCTGAAATCTAGGTAGCTACCTAAAAAACTTCAAACATATTATTGCATTATAATGCGACATAGAATTTTCAAACAGAAGAGTTATTGTTAGAAATTGACTTCATATCATGCGTGTTAATTTCGATATCGGTTTTATAACCCCAAACATAGTCACTAATCACAAGCTTCATGTGTTTGAATGACGAAAATATGTAAACAAATATGTCTATGATCGATAGATTTAATTTATTATTATACGTTTATTTATTTATTTATTATTTAGAGAGAGAGAGAGAGAGAGAGAGAGAGAGAGAGAGAGAGAGAGAGAGAGAGAGAGAGAGAGAGAGAGAGAGAGATATTCCTTGCGCCGTTCTACTCCACAGCTACTGAAGACTAAATTAATTTAGCATGGCATTACTTCTTGCACCTGTACTTCATGACAAACTTCAAAAGTACATCGATTCACAAATTCAGGAGTGGACACCTTTCCTCAACCCCATCGGACCTTTGTCCACATGCCTTTCGACGTAGTGGGTCACTTACCAACATCCAATTACATTGTTACCTTTTTTACCGCATTTCTCATGGAAAATGCAACGTCCGCCTCATGTACAGCATATCTGCCTTACTCTCAGGATGGAAAGCAAAATTTGGTATCACTGGGCATCTTCTAACGGGGTACCACTTTAACCTCTCAGTTGTTGGCATCATTAGCGAACCTGCTGGGAATCACCCGACAACTGCCTACAACCCTGCAGCCAACAGAATTGTTGAACGTTTTTATTGCTCCTTCAAAGCAGCTTTGATGTCGCGCTGCAAGGACCCCCAACTGGTTCACTCGACTTCATTCGGATTAAGGACCACTCCAAAAGATGCACTGGATGTCTCAGCAGCTGATATGGTATATGGCGACCTGTTGGTCATCTCTGCTGAATCATTTCCACCTGCAACCTCCTCCGACAATCTCCAGCACCTACATTACGTTTTAGGAAAATTTACGCCATGTCACCAGACTTACACACCCCCAACTAAGCAACAGCATTTGTGGCAATGAAGACTTGGCCTCCATTAACTGCCTAAAACCTGCACATCTGCAAGATGACCCACTTACAGTAAGTCTCTCTAGAGCAAGCCCCCAATTTCGTATGTATGTCATTTTCAGTGGTTGGGGAGCCACCTACTGCACGTGTTTCACACCCGCACGTACACTGTAATGGTTTGGTTTTTTTATCTTATCGCTCGCTCTTCCCTGCACTAGTAATAGACCATCCTGTATTTTTATGCTAGGACAAGCTTACCCATGTTTGAATTTTGATGACGTTCTTGCTTGCAAGTTTCCGTATAAAACTTGATAATTATTTAACAAAGTTATTTGCACTCATCTCGTCTTTCAGTTATCAAATGTTCGCTCGCATACCCCGCGCTAATAACAAAACTTGATTAAATTTGCCTTTTCATGAAGCTATTTGTCTTTTAAATAAAGTTTAGTTGTATTCCTCTAACCTCTGTTATAACCTAACAGCCCACACGCACATATTTATTTATAAACCAGGCCTTAGGTTTATAATTGGAGGAGTAAAATGCACTTGTCTAGTTTTGGAGAAAAGAAAATCATTGCCAGTTTTTATAGCCAGTACCTTGTCCTTCCATACTTTACTTTGATGGGTGCTTTTCCGGTCCCATAGAGCAGGGGAACCCCACTCTCTACAGGACCTCCACTGTCGTTTTACCTTGCTCGTTCACAGTATTTATCTTTCAAGTCCCATTGTGCATTTACTGTTAAATCCCCACTGTCAAAAGACTTATGAAATAAGAAAGTCTTCATTTTCCTTTTGAAACCCATAATGTCTTCAATCATTAGAATTTTTCGTGGGAGCTTATTATATAGTCTCGGGGCTGCAAATTTAAAGTGCTCTGGAGCCCAAAGTGGACATAAATCTAGGTTCCAATATTTTGAAGCAATCTGTAACTATTCTCGTGTCGACACGATTAGTTGGCTGCACAATATGTAGCAATTCTCTTAAGTATTTTGGATGACTGGTTCTGATAACTTGGTGGGTTATTGTACATATTTTAAATTCAATTCTCACTTTAATCGGCAGCCAGTGTAAATCAATTAGTATAGGGGTGATCCTTATTCCTGGTGGGACACCTTTTATCAGTCTTGCTCCTCTGTTTATTATGTTTTGTAATTTCTTAAGTTAGACTTTTTAGACTTTTGGTGAATTGTAGATAGAGTTGCAGTAGTCAATCCTGGTAATAACACAGTTTATCATAAGTTTCTTAACAGAATTTTCGGCCAGGTACTTTTTTATAAACGCAATATTTCTTAGATGATTACCAACACTTTTTATTACATTATTTATTTTGGCATTTAGAGACAGATTACAGTCAAGAAATACACCTAGATCTCGAACTTTACTAGATATTGGCACCGAGTCACAATTTATGTTCATTTGAATATCACCTAAGTTTTTCACGCTGTTTCTCTTGCCCACCCACATGAATTCAGTTTTGTTCTCATTTAATCTTAGTTGTTTAAATGTCATCCATTCTCTAACACTATGAAGGATTCGGTTTAGACTTTCAGTAGTGCCATGTATATCATTTATGGAGAAGTAAAATTGTGTGTCATCTGCAAATAGTTTAAATTTCACGCCATGCCGTTGTAGCATTTTCCATAGACCAATAGTATAGATGCAGAATAATATTGGGCCAAGTACACTCCCCTGGGGTACCCCTCTGTTTAAGGGTTCATATGATGAATAAGAGTTTCCAATTTGTACGCAGTAATTTCTACCAACCAAGTGGTCTTTTAGGTATTCAAAAGCTTGATCTTCAACGCCGATGGACCGTAGATCATTTAGTAGAAGTTCATGCACAACTGTATCAAAAGCTGCACTGAGATCGAGTAATATTAAAATACCACATTTATTTTCATCCATCATTTCTAGCATATCATTTACAACAGAGCAGATGGCTGTCTCCGTAGAGTATAGTTTTCTGTAAGCAGATTGGTTGTCAGGTAAAGCTTCTATTACTTCTAAGTGGCTGACTAGTTGTTCAAGAATTACATATTCAAGCACTTTTGAGATAAGGGATAGATTTGAAATATGTCTACATGAGCTTAATTCCTGGTACTCCAGTTCATTTTTCTGAACTGGTGTGACTATAGCCATTTTCTCAGATTTAGGAAACATACATGCATCAATACTTGCATTTGTTATTCTCATTATTATTTCGGCTAGAATAGAAAAGGCTCTCTCTCTCCAATTACTTCAGATATTGGTATAGGATCGATCGTGCAATTTGTTTTCTTTGCTCTCTTGATAATTCTGGTGATGTCATCTTGTGTTATGTTGTTGAATCGTATTAGTTTTGTCTGTGTGCCTGGTGTATCATTAATCTGATGTTGAGTATTTACAAATGATCTGGTTATGTTTTCAATTTTGTTTTTAAAGAATACTAGAAAGTTATTTGCTAGTTCCTGGTCACTGTATCCATCAGGTAGCTTCTTTTCTTTTACATTTCCCATTATACCATTCAGGAGACGATATAAATTATTTATGTTTGTTGCTGCTTCGAGGATCTTCCTTTTATAGTATTCACTTTTTTTCCTTCTTAGTATGTAGTTATATTGACACGCAGCAGTTTTGTATTCTACCCAAGTACTTTCAGTTTTTAACCTATTCCACTTTCTTTCTGTACGTCTTTTTTTTCCTCTTTTTTACCAAAGTCTCTCCATCAAACCAAGGAAATTGGTCTTTTACGGTTATAGTCTTTTCCATCGGTGGGCACATGGTATCATATTCACTTTTACTCACTTTATTGTATGTGGTCATAAGACAGTTAGCACACTTAGCTCCTAACAGATGTTGGTCATCATTATCACAGGGAATGTTGATAGCATCATTTATTTTCTTTGTAACTTCTTCAATAGATACGATAAGAGAAAAATTTGATTTATGTCCAAAGTTTATTTTCTTTACTAATGCATGTTTCTGTAGAGGTAGACTAAACGTAATAAGTTTGTGCACCGGGGAGATAGTACATTTTTCTTCGACATTTATGTCAGATGCAATAGTATTCATGTCATCACTTATAATTAAGTCTAGCGTATGACCAGTTAAAGTAGTTGTGCAGTCGACATTATTCAATAGTCGATATGATTCTAGTAACTCACTAAATGCCAAAGCGTCAGGATTTGATGTGTCATCCATCCAAAAATTTAAGTCTCCACAGATAACTAATTGTTTTTTTCCATAATAATCATCTCAATGAGAGCACCGAATTCTTCAAAAAAAGATACTAGAGTTTGTTCTAGGAGGTTTATAGATTGTTACAAAGGATATTCTTCTATTTTTAGCGTAAATTTTAATTCTATATATACATAGCTTGTTACACTAATTCTTTTTAACGTTTTGAGATTTGAGTAACTTTTATGAATAAAGAGTCCGACACCCCCACCAGACCTACCTTCTCTCGGTATGTAAAAGAAGGCATGTGTGGGGGACGTCATTTCAGTGATATTTGCTTTGTCAAAGTTATTTAGCCATGTTTCAGATAATGCTAATATATCTAAATATTTCTCGTTTATCAATTCTCGATTTTGAACTGTCTTATTACCTACAGATTGTCTATTTTTATAACCACAGTTTATGACATCCCTAGTAACTATGATCAGTATTTTCCGCTAGCCTTTTCAATTCCAAGTCAAAAGCATTGTTGTCTCTAGAATTTACTGTATGGTCACTTGGTCTGTTTAACTTTGTTCAGTTCATACACTTTGACACTTCCGAATTACATTCTCTGGTGGAGTGTCTTCCCGAACATTTCCCGCAGACTTTATCTTCATTCTTGGACTTACAATCTTTTTTCAAAATGTCCGTACCTCTGACAATGGTAGCAGGTGATCACGTGGTACCTATCAAGTATGTTATAGATACCCCATCATAACGATACTTTGTCTCCATTATCATGAATAGCCCTTCGAACTTCAGGATCACATTTCAGCACATGGTGGGTGGTCCCGCCCGAGGCATTTTTCATCAGGACTACACTTATCTTATCTTCTATATTTTGGATATGGTCCAGGCAGCGATTTCTTTGAATCAAAGCATTTACTACTTCATCTTCATCATTGTATACATTGCATATCATTATTTTGGGTTTTAGTTTTTGGATTTTTCTCGTTTCAGTGTCAGTCGCCAATGTCTGAATTTTGTTTGCTGCATCTTTCTCTGATCATATTGTTTGCACAGTTTACAACAACATTTCCATTCGTAGTTGACCCTGGTGTTAAGTATAGGAATGTCTTTAAGTGCTTGTTCAACCTCACGATTTCTTTCAGTAATTTTAGTTGTAGTATTTGTTGATTTAATTATCAACAGATTTTTTTTTCTTCAACTTTGTCACTAAATGTCGGTTTCTCCAGTTTTGGGTCTATTAATGTTTGAAGTGTTGCTTCAATTGATTCCATATTCATGGCAAGAATGTTTACTTTCTCGGTGAGGTCGGTGATGTGGGTGGAATTTGCTGCGTCTGCGCTAAGGTCCGCAAGATTGTTTTCCAAGTCATCTATTTTTGCATCTTGTTTGTTTAGGGCCAGATTACTCATGTTAGCATCTTCCTTTAATTTTGATACTACTAAATTGTTTTGTTTGGCATCACGTACGCAGTGAGGGCATAATCAATCTAGGTTATTCCGGTCAATCTCACTGATGGCTGTCACTATGTGCACACATCTCTTATGGTGGAGTCTTTTGCATTCACATGCTATCCATTCTTTCCAATCTCCATCTGTTTCATTATATTTGAAGCAGATATAGTTAGAAGCAGACATGATGTACTGTTTCTAATCACTTATGTTTCTCTATAAGTCTAACTAATATCTTTTCAATGATATTCTAGGCGAGAAACACAAAGCTAAAACATGACTCAAGGCATGAATAGCAGAGCTCAACACAACATGTCCACACTCTAGCACAACTGACAACATATTACTCATGTAATTTCCTCTATCCTCAATATAGAAATTTACTTACATAACTAATGCGCGATAGAGATTGCATTAGCACTAGTACCAAAATAAATGTTTAGATTTTTTTTTTATATAACCTTACCATGACAACTGGAGTTGATGATCTATTTTTAAATATAACATATCACTATTTCAATACCAAAACAAACGCTTATCATATGCGTGAATTCCCAAGTTATCTGTTGTATTATTATTTTGAAGAGTGGCTCTTCCAAGAACATTATTTAGTTTCCGAAAATAATAGAAACAATGTTTACTATTATTGACATTTCAGAACCTTTAATGTTTTCCCCGTCTTTCTAACATCAAAGAAGAATTGTACGACCAAATTATTCATATCTGAAAAATTTCATATGCAGCTCTCGCAGATCTCAGATTCTTTCACAATACAAAAAATACTTGTAACCTTTTATGACATATGGTAATAATGATGCAAGTATATGTAATTTAAAACCAACAAGTACTATTATATTTTCAAAAACATTTCAGGAAAGGACTTCCATCACCTCTCCGAAGTGAAGTCTCCAGGATTAATATTTACTTAGAAAAAAAAATTGCGAATAATGTTTTTATTTTTATTGTTTCCTAGAAAGTATTATTATTCGTGATGGTTTGTACATACCATAGAGATAAAATCAGAAGTTCCAACGCCATTGAATGTATAAAAAATTTTAATTGTTGGTTAGGAAAATCTATACATTCTCGCTTCACGAATGAATACGATATTCATATCTTGTATACTTAAAGTAAATATTCAAATCCAATGTTTAAATTGTGAATATATAATGTAATTTAGAGGTATTGTTCGGCTTTATGCATTTTGCAATCTATTTAGTAATACTAATCAAATTAAACGTTCTATTTCGTTTTTTGTGTTATTCCCGAAACTAATTTTCCTTCTGTTGATATAATAGTTATTAAATAATTAGTTGATTTTCTTTCTTTTCTACTAAATAGGATTTATATGATTAGTTGTTAAAGAACTAGCGTTGGAATGTAACCATAACGTAAACGCCATTTAGACTCCTGCTCGATCTCCTGGATGGGGCTGTGGGAGAGCTTTTCAGACTTCGAACTACCAGACAGCATAAGGCTGAGTTTACGATGATATTCTTCCATGTCTATCAAGGCACCGTAAGAGGTCATGTCCTCTACTTCCACAACAACATTGAATGTGAGGAAATAATCAAGAACACCAAGATCATCGTCTACTCTCCTGACAGCATGGACTTCGAATTATTGAAGCTGTACTAATGGACCAAGAAAACTGGCACAAAATGCCACTCGGGAAATGTTCCTTCTCCCATCTTGCCGCAGGAACAATATTCTCAGGAGTAGCCTCACCGAACACGACATCTCTAATCAAGACAACTCTACTGACCGGATTATTTCGCTTCAAGAATTATTGAAGATAATCAAGTACTCATCGTAAACTTAATTATTAAAATTTTAATATGGAAATCAAATTTTTCTTACAAGTGTGGTTAACAGTTGTACCGATTACTATCAAAGCTTTTATATGTAGCATTATCTCTCTCTCTCTCTCTCTCTCTCTCTCTCTCTCTCTCTCTCTCTCTCTCTCTCTCACAGCATTATCATCAAGATAAGAACTCTCCCTCTGACCCAATATGGGCTTATATTACAAAATAAAGAACATATTGTCCTGGATCCAACGTTTACCTCATACAAACTGGGCTTCTTAATGTAAAAGTGTTCTGAGTGCTTATCTTTTAATGAGATAAAACATAATTATTTCCTACAAAGAGTTAGAGACTACTGGTGATTTGTTCTATAGATTGTGAGTCAATTAAACGTCAAATCTTTAAATATTTTAATATTGTTATTATTAATATTAATATCATTATTACTTGCAAAGGAACAATCCTAGTTTGAAAAGCAGAGAATATAGCCCAGTGAGTAAAGGAAATAAAGAAAAACTACAAGAAGTTTAAGAACAATAACAACATTAAAATAAATATTTCATATATAAACTATAAAAACTTGAAAATAACAAGAGGAATAGAAACAAGATAGAATACTGTGCCCAAGTGTACCCTCAAGCTATAGAACTCTAACCCGAGACAGTGGAAGACCATGGTACAGAGGCAATGGCACTCCCCAAGACTAGAGAACAATGGTTTAATTTTGGAGTGTCCTTCTCCTAGAAGAGCTGCTTACCATACCTACAGTCTCTTCTACCCTCACCAATATGAAATTAGCCACTGGATAATTGCAGCAGTTTACCTCTTTAGACAATTTTTTTTTTTTAAATCTCAGTGTTGTCAAGTGTATGAGGAAAGAATAGGCCAGACTATTATGTGTATGTGTTGGCAAACATGAAATAAGCCGTAACCAGAAAGAGGGACCGAATATAATACTTGCTGGCCAGTCAAAGGACTCAATAACTCTCTAGCGGTAGTATCTCAATGAGTGGCTGTATGTTTAAAGAGCACGATATTCCTTGACAAAGTGTCCGGTATTTAATGAGATATTATCTGTTCTTGGGAACTAAAGCTACTGAAATTTATTTTCCTCTTTTTTAAATAGTGTGTAGGGCTCGCTTGACATAAATGTTTTGGATGCCTGATGTTTTATCAAGAAGTTGCATTTTCCATATCTGTTTCTTCTTCTTCTCTGGTATTCATTTTCAAAATCATCGGTAATCTCCTCCCTTTAGTTGAAGAGACTATTCTGAAGGGTACTTAGCCTTACATGGGGTGTCGGCTCCGCCATCTTGACTAATTTTATCCGACATTTTGTCTTTGGTCTATGTGTTGCTTTCAGTATTTTTTTTTTTTTTTTTTAATAAGTTTGTTTTGGAGTATGGGGAAACTTTTTCATTGCCTTTTGATTTGTTATTGTTCGTAGATATTGAGGAAAATCCGAGGTCACAGACTTCACCCGTTTTTCTCTGAGTGACCATTACTTATACTTTAATTTCAAAGCGGCTGAATATATAGAATAACAAGGAAACCTTGGAAGATCGAAGATCATCACAAGCAGTGACTGTTTTTCGCCTGTTATATCTATAACTACGACCTGAAAATCCTTTGAAATTCTTTAGTCAAGTTTTGTTGTCATGTCTCTCACTTCTGGGAGACTTATAAAGCTTAGGACTACAGCACCATACATTTTTTTTAAGTGAGTAAATTATTATCAATTTGGTGTGTCATGAGTATTTGGTGAATCTCGAAAATATTGTGAATACTAATGTTGAATCTTGAATATGTTTGCTGGTTGTTGTTTTCTTTTGTTGTTACTATTTTGCCGTTTTATGGCTAAATAATTTACTAATGGAATAAGACATT
>NC_090733.1:47248492-47315992 GCF_036898095.1 Palaemon carinicauda
AAGAGACATGTTTCTTTTATTTACCCAATTTCAAACTCCTATTATTTTCAGGATACTAAAGTTATTTATAAAGCACAATCTACTAGTTGGATACGTTTTCACTTAAATATATAATTTTAAAAGATAAATTAAAAAAAATAAACCTTCCTTACTCACTGGATTTCAATCCCAAGAATAATAGAATGAGTAAGAGTAGGGTAAAAGCCTTATTATTCTGTTATGGGGAAAATATTTTGATATTCACTCTCATATTCTGCCAAATTTGGAACAACTAACTATGACAATCCTATTCATTAGAGAGTAAAAAATTTCTAACGACCACAATGGCATTTAACCTATAGATATGCTCTAAGTATGGAAGGCTATGGGAGACGTGATTTTTTACGCCTATTTGGTAAGTATAAACGGTAAACAACATTTGTTGGGAGGAAAAAAAAGTATTAGGATAGTAATTATGATTATTTTAAAGTATCATTTCGTTCTATAGGTAAACATTTTATGTATGGTTCTTGATAATGATTGACATATCTCCTAAGAATCACAATTTATTTGCTGCCAAAAAAAAAAAAAAAATTCAAAACCAACAATATAATGATTTTCAGATGACCTTTACTTACCAACATGTATACATTGCCAAAAGAAGAGACAAAGTTGATGTCTTACGTTATCTAATGACATGAAGAGAGAGAGAGAGAGAGAGAGAGAGAGAGAGAGAGAGAGAGAGAGAGAGAGAGAGAGAGAGAGAGTTTGATTTCTATTTACATTTGTTAATGTTATATATAACCAACATATAAAGTATGTTGAACATTTCAACATGGGTACTTAGACAATTAAAACTTAAATGTAATATTATAAACATTAGACCTTTTTAAGATGACAGATCAGACTGAAATTACATATGCATGGGTAAAGCTATTTGGCAAGGGGACTAGAAACATATATTTGTGGGAACAAAGATTTTATCTTTTTTACAACATAATTATCGAACAATTCATGTAAAAATTTAATCTCGACTCATTAAATACGAACAATTCATTAAACCATCAACGGATAAGTGAGTCAAAGTATCAATCTGAAGCTAATTTCATATCAAAGTAACATGTCTGACTAAACTATTGTCAGACCGGAGACCACACGAACAATCCACTTTTAGTTGGCCAATCCATATTTTACTTCTCACAATAATTGCATACTGTTGTATTGGATACCATATGCACGATCGTCTCTTAGTTGGTCAACCCGTTTTTCCTGTTTTCATCAGGAAAATAAATCATTAAATATACGCGCATCCCTTGCACAAAACGCTCATTTATATCTATTATGTAAATATGTCCATGAAGTATTAATATTCTATTCATGAATATGATTGTACCAGGGTCTTAAGGTTTTAATCATATTATACTAAAAGGAATTTAGTTGTAATGCAATAAACCTATAATTCATTTCATGTATGATTTTGAATAGGCATTTTGTCTTTAGCATTTTCGAAAGTGGTTATATTAAATTACGACTGTAATACTTTAATTATGGTTTTCTATAGCATTATTTTTACATGATTTAAGATGTGTCATGTTTCTAAATGAAACATATAGTTATTATCACCATTCAAGTAAATTTTTTCATGTTATGAATTAAATATATTATTATATGATGGTTAGCTTTTGAATATCAGCTGTATGTTGGACAAAATACTTGTATATTATTATATACCAATGTATGATTTGTATGTTATTTTGTCAATAAAGTCTACATCTAATCCATCTATTCTGTTCATCCCAGAGGACAAAACAGTTGATTAAGTAGACACCACGTGTAGAATCAATCTTATGGTAGCTTATTTGTTTATACTGTTACACCAGAAAAAACACATTATTGGCTGACCAGAAAACACAGGCACAATTATCTTTTAGATGGGCATGCCGTTTTCCCTGTTTATAGTAGAGGTTAAACTATTAACCGACAGGGCAACTCGTGTATAATCAAATTTACCTATCTGGTCCATATTGCCTAGTTGAACCAGGCAAATAAATTATTGGTAAATATGACATATTATGATCACATATTACTTTTAGCTGGCTAATCTGTTTTTCTTCCGCGCAAGAGATGACCAAGCAATTGAGTAACTAGTTGGCTGATCGATTTTTTAATCCACCCTCAGAAGAATAAACTATTGGCCAACAAAATACCACGTGTACAAGTAACTTTTTCTTGGCTGATCCGTTATTATTGCTTTCACCAAGGAACTAAACTATTAAGTTTACTGGACATCAAGCGCACAAGAATCTTTAAGTTAGCTGATATCTGTTTTTACCCACGAAAGAGGAATAAACTATTGGCAGAAAGAATGCCACAAACACGTGGAATTTTTATTTTGCCGGTTGGGAAGAAAAAAAAAAACAGTAACTACTATAATGATGATCCATAAGCAACATAAGTTATTGAACGTTCCTAGTAATAACTTTAATTATCCTTAGATAAGCAGTCTTTTAAAAAAGAAAACTACCTGCCTGTCTGATGATTATTTTCGCAATGAATAGCCATTGTGACCTTTTATTTGTATTTTTTCTCTTTAGTAACAGCAAACAATGAGGCCTGATCATCAAATCTAATGTTGCTGTCACTAATCTTTTATAGTATTAAATATTAATTGATATAAAACCAAGGAATTCGTTTCATATTCTGCAAACTTGGTTACTTGAGCCATGAAAATATAGTCCACATACATTTTTGTAAGTGAATAGCTAAATATTCGATATTGAGGCGGTTACCAGAATCACCTGCTCGTTAATACTACTTGCCGGAGATTAAGTCATAATGAATATTTCACTTATGACAGGTTTTCATAAATCATTATATTTTAAAAAAACGATATATTTAGAATTTCATCTCAATAAAGATCCATAAATGATTTATCATACCCTTTTTGCTATAATGCGGAACAAAATTAAATTTAACTGATACCGATTAACTAAAAATTGAAATTATAAGGTTTAAGTCCAATATCTTCTCATTTATCACAATATTCTTAGCACATTGCTGAAGGTGAAAGGAAACATCATGTTGACCATAAAACTATATGAAGACTCTCATCAAATATAGCGTGCAGCCAAAAATAAGATAATATATTAACCAATTACACAGGCTTTCGTGCAAAGGATTGCATTTAGCAGTTTCATTTATATGCTATAACAATTTTTGCCTCCACACTCGAATATATATATATATATATATATATATATATATATATATATACACGCACACACATATTTATATATATATATATATATATATATATATATATATATATATATATATATATAAAACTAAAATACTACCTTTTGGTATAAAAATGTATATTGTTTGAGATAGTCTAACTAGCAAAGTATTGGATATTATAGTGTGTAGATTCTAAATCATTCAAGGTCAGTAATGAACAGTATGATCAATCCACACCTGAATAAAAATACCAATAGCTGTTATAAAAACTGCTACGCTTCGTTTATTCCTTTATCCAAACAATACTGGCCTTAAGCATTCTCCGTGTGAGTCAAGGAATGGTATGGTATGCAAAAAATACCATTCATTTGGAAGGGAAAGCAGTGATAAGAAAAGAAAGAAAAGAAAAAAAAAGCATATATTGGTGCTAAGCTTTAAAATCCACCGTAAAAATGATCTATTCAATAACCTATATTAGGGTTAAATAAGAGACATAGGGAATAGACGTTTCAGAATCGAAGAATGCAATTAGAAACGGAATGTAATAATTGTTTACATAAAATATATGCACCTTAGATATGGAAGTCCATTCGGTGGAATATTCATGGAAATCAGTGAAGTGGTACATAAAATTAGTTCATCTTTTAGTGGATGCATGTTTGTTAGAAGCTTAGAATCTTTACAGAAAAGCAGTACAAACCAAAAATGTCTTTAAAGTAGTTTGCCTTGGATGTGTTAAAACAAATTGTGGAAGAAATGTGAGTCTTGTGCAAGAGGATTGAATTAGCCCGTATCCGTTAAATCAAGCATTGCTAACTTACCACTATAACCCAAGATCGAGGAATGAAGAGACAAAGTAAATGCTGTTAAATAAAAATTAAATTTGTGTATCTTATGTTATAGAACCTGTGGGAAAGGTTTAATTTTGGAAATTATAATGTTAATGTTAAGATAAAAAGTTTGTAATGATTTATAACTCAAAGATATTGTTGTATTTCAGAACCCGGGTTACTGGTAGATTCTCAAAAATATTTTGAATCCACCAGTACTGACTTGAATCCTTCTCTCTGGTTACGGTGCACTTTCCTTTTGCGTACACATACACCGAATAATCTGGCCTATTGTGAGATTAACAAACAATTCTTCTTCATCCAAGGGGTAACTACTGCACTGTAATGATTCAGTGGCAATTTTCCTCTTGGTAAGGGTAGAAGAGACTCTTTAGCTATGGCAAGCAGCTTTTCTAGGAGAAGGACACTCCAAAATCAAACCATTGTTCTCTAGTCATGGGTAGTGTCATAGCTTCTGTACCATGGTCTTTCACTGTCTTTGGTTAGAGATCTCTTGATTGATGGTACACTCGAGCACTCTATTCTCTCTAATGTCGCTTCCTCTTCTTTTGGTAAAGTTTTTATAGTTTATATAGGAAGTAATTATTTTAGTCTTGTTGCTGTTCTTGAAATATTTACTTTTTCCTTCTTTCCTTTCCTTACTATGCTATTTTCCCTGTTGGGGCCCCTAGGCGTATAGCATCCTGCTTAGCTAATAATAATAATGATACTACTACTACTACTACTGATCATGCCTTGATTTCATTATTAGTGAAGACTGAGCAGCCAGTCCCTGATATATCATATTCTTGTAAAATTTATATGAAATCCTAAGCAGACTGGAATGGGATTTTACATGATCTTTTGTGCTTGAATTGGTCACAATTATATAATAGTGCAGATCCTGTTGTCCCTTTGAATGAGAATCTAGTCAACATAATTGATAGGCGTATCCCTTCTTGTGTGCTAAGGTACCGAGTGAAGGACAAACCGTGGTTCAATGATGATTGTAGACGTGCTTATTTGGTGAAACAGGAGGCCTATCATCTTTGGAAGGGTAACAGATCAGATTTGACCTGGAACCACTATACTCAGCTTCGAGCTTTTGCTCAGAGAGTTTATGCCTCAACTGAAAAGGAGTACAATTTAACCATAAAAGAAACACTTTCTGGTACAACTCAGGAAAATAAATGGTGGTCTACCTTAAATCTGCACTCTTTGGTGTAGATGCAACAGTTCCTCCTTTACTTAAACCAGATGGCTAAGTCACTCACTGTCCAAAGGAAAAGACAACCCTGTTGGCTGATGTTTTTGACAGTAAACAGACTAATGAAAAACTTGAACTTCCTCATCCCTGTTTTTCTGAGGCTAAACTAACTAGTTTAGCTTTTCGATCTCGTGAGATTAAACCTCTGTTGGTGGACCTTGATGCTTATGGAGGTGTAGACCAAAATGGTATTTTTCCTTTGTTATTTATAAAGACAGCAGATTTTTTAGCTCCAAAGTTATCTGTTATTTTGCGCAAGTTAGCAAGAAGAGGAGCTTTTAGCACTAGTTGGAGAATTGGTAATGTTACTCCTCTATGTAAATGTGTTTGTGGTAGCTAAAATCCCACTGATTACCGCCCAATTTCCATAACTCCCATATTATCTAAAGTTTTTGAACGTCTTCTGGCAAAACGTCTTAATAGGTTTGCTGAAGGTAATCATCTACTCCCTAGTTTGCAATTTGGTTTTCGTAAAGGCCTTGGAGAATGTGATGCCCTTCTCACAATCTCCAATGCTGTAAAGAATTCCCTTGATTGTGGTCGGGAAGTTCGTATGATTGGCCTTGATTTTAGTGCTGCCTTTGACCGTGTTAATCATGATGCCCTTGTTTTCAAACTGAAACAGTTGGGAGTGGGTGGGTCGTTTCTTAGCATAATTATTGATTTTTTTAAGTAATAGATCTCAAAGAGTTGTTGTTAATGGGCACCATAGTGATTATAGGAATGTGATATCCGGTGTTCCACAGGGTAGTGTTCTTGGCCCATTACTTTTCATACTATATACACATGACATGTGGTTTGGCCTAGAAAACAAGCTTGTTGCATATGCAGATGATGCTACTCTCTTTGCATCAATTCCATCCCCTGAATGTAGATCTAGGGTTGGTGAATCCCTTAATAGAAATTTAGCTAGAATTAGTGCATGGTGCAAATTATGGGGTATGAAGTTGAATCCTAACAAAACTCAAAGTATGATTGTAAGTAGGTCAAGGACGGTGGCTCCTCACCATCCGGATCTCAGTATTGATAATGGTTCTTTAAATATGTATGACTCTTTCAAAATTTTAGGTGTGATTCTCGACAGTAAATTTACTTTTGAGAAACATATAAGGTCTGTGTCTTCTTCAATTGCACAAAAAATAGGCTTATTGAGAAAGTCTTTCAAGATTTTCGGTGATCAATCTATTCTGAAGAAGTGTTTTAATTCTTTCATTCTACCTTGTTTTGAGTATTGTTCTCCTGTCTGGTCTTCAGCTGCTGATTCTCATCTTAATTTGTTGGACAGAAACTTACGGTCTATTAAATTTCTTATTCCTGATCTAGATATTAATCTCTGGCACCGTCGTTCAATTAGTTCATTATGCATGTTGCATAAGATTTTTCATAACTCTGACCATCTCCCTGGACAATTCTATCCTGTTCGTAATACTAGGCAGGCAGTTAATTCTAATAGCCAGGCCTTCTCCATCACGAGGCTCAATACTACAGAGTATTCAAGAAGTTTTATTCCAGCTGTTACCAAGTTGTGGAATGATCTTCCTAACCGGGTTGTTGAATCAGTAGAACTTCAAAAGTTCAAAGATGAAGCAAATGCTTTTTTGTTGACCAGGCAGACATGAGTCTTTTTATAGTTTATTTATGACATATTTGTTTTTGATGTTGTTAATAGTTTATATATGACATGTCTGTTTTGACGTTGTTACTTATTTTAGAATGATTTATTGTTAATTTGTTCTCTTCATTTATTTATTTCCTTATTTCCTTTCCTCACTGGGCTATTTTTCCCTGTAGGAGCCCCTGGGCTTATAGCATCTTACTTTTTCTAACTAGGGTTGTAGCTTGGATAGTAATACTACTACTACTACTACTACTACTACTAATAATAATAATAATAATAATAATAATAATAATATTAATAAATAATAATAATAATAATAATAATGATAATAATAATAATAATAATAATAATAATAATAATAATAATAATAATACTAAATTTATTGAAGAATGTTTCATTCTCATACCATGAATCATGTCCATAGAGTAACACTGATCTCACTAAACTGATATATAATGTAATCTGATTTTTTGTATGTAATTTGAGGCGATTTGATTTCCAAATTTCTCTTAACCTAGCCATTGTCTGATTTCCTTCTTTCCAATCTTTCACTAAACAGTAATTCTAAAGTTCCTGTATTGGAGATCATGGTTCCTAAATACTTAAATGATTTTACCTCATTAATTCTTTCTCCTTCCAATATTATTTCATCTTTTATCGCATACTCCGTTCTAATCATCGATGTCTTTCTTTTATTTATCTACAGCCTAACCCGTGTGATATTTCATGCATTCTGGCAAGTAGGTATTGGAAATCCTGTGGTGTTCTGCTAACAAGGACAGAATCATCAGCATACTCTAGGTCTGCTAAAATTCCTATCATCAATCCAGTTCAATCTTTCTCCACTATATATTCTATATATATATATATATATATATATATATAAATATACATATATATATATATATATAAATAAATATATATATATATATATATATATATATATATATATATATATATATATATATATACATACATACATATATATATATATATATATATATATATATATATATATATATATATATATACATACATATATATATATATATATATATATATATATATATATATATATATATATATATATATATATATATATACACAAACATGTAT
The DNA here is from genome assembly GCF_036898095.1 of Palaemon carinicauda. Classification (NCBI taxonomy): domain Eukaryota; kingdom Metazoa; phylum Arthropoda; class Malacostraca; order Decapoda; family Palaemonidae; genus Palaemon; species Palaemon carinicauda. The sequence continues at coordinate 47,256,540 of NC_090733.1, forward strand.
ATATGTATAAAGGAATGATTATATATATATAAATATACATATATATATATATATATATATATATATATATATATATATATATATATATATATATATATACGTGCATGTATATAAAGAGCAGAAGATGAGAAAGGCTTCAAATCATAATATTTTACTTCGGAAAAGGCATTGTGTTAGTACTTAAAGCTTATATTATACAAAACAAGGTCAAACACCCTAAGCTCTCTTTAGATATATTAATAAAGTTAACAGAATTTCTTTTTAGATTTTGTAACTTATTTAGAACAGAAACGAAAAAAAAGTGTATCCTAATGCACTGATATAAACCATGCTAGAACGATGATTAGAATTATTTTATCACCACTCCAAAAGATATTTGGAGCCTTCTTCTAAACATTATTCTGACCGTCCTAAATTCAATTCATGTTTTGCCTAAAATGTAGACTATTTGAAATTGTGTCCACGCGTGTTTTGCCAGTCCAACAACACACAAGTACAGTGTTGTAATTTTCTGGAAAATCATGAGACACATGTTTAAGTTGCAGAAGCAAACATTGCTTTCAAATTATATTTTTTGCAAAACACTCTTTGGTCGTTGCTGAACTGGTAGTAGAAATAATAGTCATAAAGTTAAGACCGATTTTGCTTCATGAGTTTTTCTTATAACACTGAATGTTATTAGATCGTTACCAAGGAAGCTATATTTACCGAAGAATAACCAACGTTGAATAATTGGATTTCGGGAATCTTTCAATAGGATTTATTAAGCTAAACATTCCACAAAAATAATGTAGTTTAATTAGGGAAGGACTTTATATGAACAAAATTCAAACAACACACAAACTTACTCACAAAATACCTGTAATCACCCAAAAGAAGTCATCAAAACTGCGGAAGGAAAACTCATAAAAAAAGTCAGCCTCAGCAAGGATATTTGAAAAAAGCCAAGTCATATCTTCTTGTACAGTCACGTTCATAAGTGAAGATCGTGTACTTTTACTTACGGATAATTTGTCAACTTAAAAAGCAATATCTAGCAACTACAGTAGTTTGGGCGGCAAATTCCCGTGAAGTGGTTCATTTAAAGAGACGTGTTATGTTTCAAATGATCGTAGTGACTTACTTGTAATTTCAGGTTCTATGTTTTTTCCTAAAAAAAAAGAAGTTAAAAGGGAAAACCTAAAATGATAAAAATGCTTTATTAATTATGCATGGTTTCACTTTTGAAGCACTCATTAAGAATGAAATCTCAATACATTGATGAAAAAACATATTGTTATCTAACTGAGCTATAAAGGATAAAAGGAATAAAAGAACACGACAATTTACCTTTGGATTGATAACTGGTTATCCTGCGCTGTGGTCTCCAGTAATGCATACGGGTCGTCCTTTTCTAGGCCTATTCTTGAAGTTCTCATCTTTATTGATATGTTTGATCTACCTGAATACTGTTGACCTGCTTATATTTGATATACGGTAAATTTCTATGGGTTAGGGGGGGGGGGGGGCTGCTATTATTTCTATGCATTTCCATCATGACCCTCTGTATACAGTAGGTGCGGAAGTTTCCTGGCTTATAGCTCTAGAATTTATTCCACATTGCCTACGATCTTTCGTCATCTCAACGTCAGGTCAGCGAGAAGTGGACTAATTACTGAATGCCACTGTATGTCACATGTCAAGTTGCAGCATTGTTTTCGAGGCTTTTTAGGCATGCCAACCTTTCGGAGTCGGGAAGGCAAATTTCCTCGTGCTGCTATTGTTTAGGAAGATTGTGAGGGGTTGACAGCCTTGTCTATATATTATCCTTCACATTTCAAAATGTTTCGTTTTTCTTCATGGTATGATATCGAAAATGAATTTTTTTTTTTTTTTGATATATTGTTGATATAAATTTACTGCTTTGCTTATATAATTAAAAAAGAATCATTAAAAAAAAATAATAATATTTTTCACTTATAAATGATAATGAAAATACAGTGTCGTGACTTATGAAAGTAACCATATAATTTATAAATACTAAAACTGACTGCAAAATGACGCAGAAAAATTATGAAACTAAAAAGGTCCAATGCTGAGTCCATATTTCTGTATAATACATTGTTAATATAACTTTTGTGTTACAAATAGAACTTAGTGAAATCTTGTTGCAATGCTTTCTGATACCAAGTAGCAGGATGGAGAAATAATAATTTACTTTATGAAAATCTTTAATTTTGGAGTTCAAAAAATGCAGATAATCGGAATAAAGAAATTATGCGTGAGAGCACAGATCAAAGTGACCTGATAAACCAACGAATTGTGAACACAATTATTCAAATGACATGTATTATTTTTTTATGACTGCTGTTTAAAAACCCCATTTCAACATCCGAAGAAAGTCAAACTTACTGAAAATCATAAAATATAGCGTGGAACGCAGAGGATCACGAGGTCATTATCAGACTTGTAGAATAAAGACATAAAAAGAGAGAAAAAAAAATAGGTAGAATAAGCCAGAAAATCATAAACACTGCAACAACTTTGATAATTCAGATGCCATTGAAGCCTGTTAAGTACGATATAAGATTCAAGACACCTACATCATTTAGCTATATATCAGTTAAGCAAAGGCAAAAGGATAAGTACCAGAGAAAAGGGATAATAAAAATAGTAGTAATTAAAAATAACAAAGGTACCCATCAATGTTGTCGAGTAAAGTAATATAGATTCATCAATGGGTTAAAATAAAATTGGTAAATAAAAGAGAACCCCCCCAAAAAAGATAAAAAATAAAAAACATACATTTCAACGGGATGTAAGAACATATAACATGGATTTACATTATAAGAAAAATTTTTTGCTAAATTAAAATCATCAAGAACGAGAAAGTAGGCAATGTTAAGGAAAGTTAATACGATGGCACATTTTAGGTGCAAAATATGCAAAGGGGTAGGCGAATTTACTAGTATTAAAAGAAATTATCTCACACAAATTGAGAACTAGGTTTACCGCTCAAAAACCACATGCAGTGTTCAGAAATTTAATTAGGGTTAGTTGTTTTTGACGTTTAAAACAACTATTATTATCTATAATATGTTGCTTTTCATTAATAACCCAAGAAAATATTTGTGAGACAAAATAAATATATTAGGGATTTTTTCCCTAAATTAACTACATGGTCCTTTCTATTTTTACTAATTTATTTTTATCTAATAATGATTTATTTAACTATTTTCTTTACAATTATACTTTATCTAATAATGATTTTAATGAATAGGCACCTATTCTGTACGAAGGACAATTGTAATTTAATTTATCCCTTCTCATAACTTCCAGAGAAAAACCTTTACCCAACGTATTTGAAATTATCTTGCAAATTCGCGAGGAGGAATCTTTTATTTTTAACATATTACTTCTATTTTCTTAAACATGTTGCAGATAACATTAGAAACTCTTAGGTTTATAACTTACCAAAATACACAATTTATACTTTCTATATTAACCTCTATATCATGAGCAATAAAAATAAATGCATGATTGTATATATATATATATATATATATATATATATATATATATATATATATATATATATATATATATATATATATATATATACGTGTATGTATGTATATACACACACATAAATATTTATATGTATATATATATATATATATATATATATATATATATATATATATATATATATACATAAATATATATATATATATATATATATATATATATATATATATATATATATATATATAAATATATATATATATATATATATATATATATATATATATATATATATATTTATATATAAATATATATATATATATATATATATATATATATATATATATATATATATATATATATATATATATATATATATCTATATCTATATATATATATTCTCCGGCTGTTTCTTCTCTTTTTATGCTTTTTAATGTTTTTTTTACTTCTCCATTGTAACTTTTGGTAGAGGCCCAGATGTTTCGCTATATGCATTGGCAAATTTATTTTTATATAATTATTGTATACAATAATTATATAAAAATAAATTTGCCAATGCATATAGCGAAACATCTGGGCCTCTACCAAAAGTTACAATGGAGAAGTAAAAAAAACATTAAAAAGCATAAAAAGAGAAGAAACAGCCGGAGAATATATATATATAGATATAGATATATATATATATATATATATATATATATATATATATATATATATATATATATATATATATATATATATATATATATATTTATATATAAATATATATATATATATATATATATATATATATATATATATATATATATATATATATATATATATATATATATATATATTTATATATATATATATATATATATATATATATATATATATATATATATATATATATATATATATATATATATGTATATGTATAGAAACTTTCTGCAAATCTTACCACGCCATCTATTTGTTGATAATATTTCTATTTTCATCCTTTAAAGTCAATACATGATGGCGCCCTCTTCCAAGTATTCTTTTTATCAATTTGATGTTTCTTCCTTTCTTTGGTGTTCCCCCAATGTTGATCTGGTTGCGTTCACGAATATCTTTAGTTTTTTGTTTGTTTATTGTGTTGGATAGTTTTCGTAATTCTAATTCAACTCTCGTGGAATTTACCGTGATTCCCCCCCCCCCCCTTTTTTTTAACAGGTTTTTGGTGTACTCTGAGAATTTTCCTTAATCTTGTCTAGGAACTTTTTCATCCATTTCTTGTGCTAATCACTATAAAAAGATTTAAATTAATGTTAATTTGTCCTTTACTTATTTAAAATTTTGTATTGCTAAACTTATCAGAGTTTTCCTTTTATTACAGAAGTGTTTATTTTTTCTATTAAAATTAATGTTTCTCTCTTTTCCCTTGGATCTATAGACATTTTATTTCTCACAATTTTATGGTTGCTTGTCTTCAACTTGTTTAACACTGTTATATCATTGACTAAATAAACGTTTTCATTAAGAATAAATTCTATTTCGATTTTCCTTTCTCCGTATGGTATTTTCCTTTAACATCGTGTTTGTTCTTTTATATAAAAAAAAGATGTTTTTTATTCTAAAATTGTTTCTTTCAACAAATTCTACACGCGTTACTCCTCTGTTATTTCTTGTGTTTATTCTTTACTTTTTTCAAAGGTATTTCTGAATCTTCAGCTTATCCTTCTCCTTCAGTTAAATAATTATTTCCACAATTTTATTACTAATACTGGAAAACTTCTTTTACCTGCAACATTTTTATTGATAAGACAACGCAATCCATTTTCTTTGTTCATTTCATGTTGTCTGAAGTAAAATATATGGCACTCTTTTAACTTAATATAAGATTCTCCACTTCTAATTCCACTAAAACATGTTATATCACAATTAATTCATTTCATCTATGCTAGTAACACAGCAAGAATTTCTTTCCAAGACAGAGGACAGGGGTGTGCAAGACACTGTTAGGTTATAACAGAGAGGCGAGGTGAATGCAACTAAACTTTGTTAAAAAGACAACGATTTTATATGCAAGCACTCGGGAGGAAGAACGTCACAAAAAAAAGAAGAAAAAAAAAATCATATGCTACCAAGCTTACACACGTTGGCACGGGTTTGGCCAGTTTTCAGGATCACGGTGGCCACTGCGGATTCGTGATACTAGGAGATTTTGGTCTAAACACTCTAAGCTAAACAACCCAGTACAGCTTTACTGATCATGGCGAAATGCAAACGCTTTCACCATGTGAAGTATCCCCACTCAGATACTCACACACACACACACACACACACACACACACGCACACATATAAATAAATAAATAAATATATATGTATATATATATATATATATATATATATATATATATATATATATATATATATATATATATATATATATATATATATATATATATATATATATATATATATATATATATATATATATATATTTGTGTGTGTGTGTGTGTGTATATATGCGTGTGTGTTTTTGCTTTACTAACACAAGGATCATATGACTTAATATACAGTAAAAGCCAGTGGGAAATAATAAAATACTTCAGTACCAATATTCTTAGATGACGTACCATTACAAAAGTCCTAAAACCTTTCCATGTAATTAAAGGTACATGTACGGAGAAAAACCACTTTCCTTTCACCTCAAATTACAAATTACAAATTTTTCAGGGAACACAGACGTATACAGCATTACAGCAATTACTAAACATACTGCAAATAAACAGTAATGAAGTCAATTTAAAATTTCAATACCTTACGTCAATATTTTTAAACTTTCGTGCAATATTCCTGTACAAATTATTATTAATGAGAAAACAGCAGTTTCTCAAAACAATGATTACCGAAATTTCTAAATTCTGTCAAAGAACTATATTCCATAATATAATGGTGCAGTGTGTGTGTGAATTGGAGACTTACAAGCGATTCCCTCTCCACTCTTATATTCCCGTAAATTTGTTGCACAGTTTAAGTCTCATAACAATTCCATCCCATTTAGCTGAAGACTTTCCATAAGTAAAACATGTATTGCTACTAATATAACCATAATGAGATTTACTGCTACTGCCATTACTCATTATTGCTCTAGCCTTCTCAATGTTCTATCCTTCTCGCATTCTTGCCATATGTAACTCTATTTTTCTCATACGAACTGGAGAGGCATAATCTAGGCTACAGACTCTTTATTACATCCATGCTTAACTAATTCGTTTGCGACATTATTAAGATATATACTACAAGGTTATGGTATCCACATGAATCTTAAACTGCTGCGTGGCGCTTTTACAATACAAATGTACTCCTTACATTTGGTAACTATTTCATCATCGCAGGTACTTTAGCATTTAAAGCCAACTGAGCACCCTGACTGTTAACAAACACTAGTATAGACTGTTCCTTATTTATTCCAAATCTCAAACACCCGTATATAGCAAACAGCTCAGCAGTGATAGATGAGGTGTGATCACCAATGTTTATATATCCTCTCCTCTGTGCTAATACCAGATTCAAAATATGGTCTAATTATAATACCAAGACCAGCTTGACATCCGGTGATAGAAACATCACAATATACTGCACATGAATCACCGTATTCATTTGGGTACTGAGATATCTTCTCCAAAAACATATGTTTATGTTCACTGGGATTGTTTTTCTCCAATCAGGTTATTCTATAGCTACATTACTTTTCCAGCAATCCAAAGGTACACAGGTATACAGAAAATAAAACATCGTAGTATTCAATAATTTAATAAGATTTCGCGAATATTCTTTCAGTCTGAAGAATCCTGGAACACTTGGCACATATCTATTTGTAGTAGTTTTCAAAAGCCTATCATTTTGTCTAATCAGTCTTATTTCTGAGGAGACTATTAACTCTCTTACTCTTTGAGCGACGCTTGGAAAATTTAGCTCCATCTGCATTATTTCAATCATTGCAGTTTTAGCCCAATCTAGTATTACTCTCATAGCTTCCTTTTGCACCAATTCTAAGGACCGAAGATCTTTATCTGTATAACAATATAAAAACTGGAGACGAGTAGTCCAGTGAAGTCATTCTAGTACTGTATGTTTCATTATATGAACACAGTGACGCATATCTAAAACGTGCATTAATCACCAGGATATTTGTGATTATTTAAGCAATATGCTATAAACAGTAAATATTGTAAAGTCATCTTCATTGAGCGTTCGATTTTTTTTTTATGCTAGAATACTTTTGCTCGGATACACCCTATTAGAGAATTTATGACGAATGTAAAAAAAAAATGTATGGCTTGTCAAAGAATCCTTCCTTTTGTCAAAATCCTTTCCATGTTTGTTAGTATATATTGCTACATTGTCACAGTTCCGGAGGCTGTCAAAGAATTATGGAGATTTATTATTTATACGTTGGTGAGTGTTTTACATATTTGGAGTTTGTCACAGACCCAAATACTGTCAAACGTATTTTGAAGATTTGTCCATTTTGAAAGTACAGACTATCATTTAAAATTTTACTTTGTCAAACTTTAAAGAGATTGTCATTTAGTAATGAAAGCTGTTCAAAGTAAAATGCAAAATACTATTTATCCCATTACCTTTTGGTATATATATATATATATATATATATATATATATATATATATATATATATATATATATATATATATATATATATATATATATTGGGCTCAAGCCATGTCATCCTGATGGAAGTTCCTCATTGGCAGTTTCTAATTAGGATATTTGTGTGAGTGATATACGAGAGAAATTTTACCTTAGAGGTAACAACGGAGTTCTAACCTCCGAAGCGAATATCCCGAGAGACATCTTGTAAAAATTAGGGGAGTGTTAATAGCAAGCCATGGTTATCCTTCCCCAAATACAGTTAACCTTGTCTCGAAGAAATGGTGAGAGTAGGATACATAGGCAAGAGAACCGTTACAATTCCCGATGTCAATGTTCTACAACTGTCACGTTTCCTGTTGAACCATTCCCCTTCACAGTCGCCATATTTGATGGTCGCTTGGAGAGTTTCTGCTTGTTTTTGTTAGTGTTTTCAGTGGTTTTAGATCATGGATGTATCACCTTACTCCTTATCGGCTAAGTTGAGTACCCCTTTTTCGTGTGTTGGAGGATATCGTGTCTCCACTTATTGTTTTTATTGTTTTGCATGTTTTGCAGAAACAATTGTTTAGTCATATTATTGTAGGAATAAGTTTTACATTATTCTTTTAAGTTGTGGTATGTTTATGGTATCCCACCATCCTTCCTTGGTGCTTTTTGTGTGTTCTTTATCAGCATTGACTCAGGCTAGCCTAACATAGCTGGTGGCAATACCTGATAAATTTTCACTATGCACCATACCCTTCTTTCACCTAACCTTGCTGTTTGGGTGAAGGTGTCTATCCTCCCATGCTGTCGATTCTTAATGGCTAGGAGCTGCAGTCTTGAAGGTCCTTCTGGGAGTTGGATAGTGTTCTCAGTTGCTCTTGGGTGACTGTTTTCACTTCCCACTTAGCCTATATATTTGGGGAGGTGGCACAGGTCTTGGGATCCTGTTTCCTGTCTCTACTTATGTTTACCCATTGGAAGGCCTTACCACCTGTTCTGATGCTAACTAGTAGACCTCCTTGAGTCGCCCTAACCATTATTAGGATTCTCTCTTAGTCTTTGGTAGTCTATGCCTGCTTGTTAGGACTTGTCCTCTGTGCCCTATCATGGGAGACCCTTTGGAACACTATTGTTGTTCTAATGTTGCTGTCGGGCCTTCCTGTCATGCCGCCTCACCATTTTCTGAGTCTCCCATCACCAACCCCTTCTTCCCCTTTTCATATGCCTGTTAGTGCTACTACTTGTTGGTTATCTCTCCTGGCCTAGGTATGTGAAATTTTCTCCTCCCCTGGTTAAAATCTCTCTGCCTCCTTACAGACCACCATTGGATGTTTCTCTGCCCCTTCCCTTTCCTAGTTAGGCCATGACCTGACTGTACTAGGAACTATGTTCCTCTTGTCTAGTCATCTCACCCTAGCTTTTGAGCTTTCCCTCATCTGCTAGATAGGCTAGGCTTGCCTACACAATTATTCCTATGGCCTAACGCTATCTAGTCGTAGGTTTGGTACCCCTTGGGGCCCTCCTCTGCCTCCTTGGCAGTGCTTGTTCTGTCTGCTACCTCACATCCTGTGCTATATCCCTCTTGCTTTGGAGCCTTGACTTCCTTCCCTAGTTAGCTTATCTAGATAGAGGCGCCACCTTCTGTCTCTGCTTCTTGTCATATCAGCTTGAGATATCCCTCTTGCTATGGAGTCTTGACTCCTTGCCGATCCAGCCTATCTAGACGGAGGTGTCGCCTTCTGTATCTAATTCCTGTCTTGTTAGCTTGAGTTCTTCTAGCAAGAGCTGTGTGCTGGCTATGGGTCATTCCCTCTGCCACCTCTGCTTTAGCCTTAAACTAGTCATCTGCTCTTTCCTATCCCACATCAGAGGAACCTTGTCCTCTAGAGTTGGTTGATTGGTTCCTGCCTAGTGGTCAGGTCATCCTTTGAATTTATAATTCTCAGCATCATAGCCGTCATTATCCTACAGACTGTAACCTACCCCCTCGCCGCTTTTTTTTTTTTTTAAGTTAATGATAATGATCAGGTCTTGGCAGGTTCACTTGTTAGCGGCCTTTCATTCCTGTATGTCCCCTAATTGTGGACTCTTCCCTATGGGGCTGTTCACTCTCCCCCTGTTGACTTTACAATGCGTCTGCCCCATTGTGTCGACATGCTTGGGGTATTGACAGGTCAGTCTATAAGTTGCTACATCCCAGCTCCTGCTGCCTCGGAGGCAGCTGTTGCTGGTCTAGGCAGTATGATGAGTGAACTTGCCTTCTTAGGCAGTTCTGATAGACCTACTCTGGAGGTTCTGGTGTTCCTTGGATGTGATGCTTTCCTCCATATCCCTACCACACCATCATTAGATTTTACTTCATAAATCACCACAGCGTTTTGGAGTGTGTTCTGATTATGTTCATGTTTTAGTCATTTTTTAGTGGTATGTTTATTTAGGTTAGGATATGTTGTATTTAAGTAATTTCAAGAAGATATAATGTTTAATATGTACTCATTGAAGTGTTTTATCTTTACAGGTCGCTGATGACACGGAGTGTTCAATGGTCACCTGTACCAGGCGGGTCAGATTACCCTGTGGCCACAAAACCTGCTGGAAACATGCTGATTGTCATGTTTGCAAGGGATCCGTTGCAATCTGAGAACCTATCAACTGCCAGGTTTGCACGGATATCCTCCAAACTGGCTTCTGTGACACTGACCTCTTCTTGGATGTTTGAGATCGACGTTGGAGGACGCTCCGACACTGGGAAAGAGACTTCCAGAAGAGCTCTCAACCAGGTACCACTTATCTTCCTTCTCTGGAACTGAAGGACCTCCTTTCCCCAAGACTAAGGTATCCTCTGTATTTGTTCACCAGCTACCAACGGTCCAACTCCCGACGGTACCAGCAAATCATGCGGATGATGAAGTCCGGGATATTCTGGAAGTCATGAGCCTCGGCGCTGACCACATGACTATTTCTTCTGTATTATCAGAAAAGGAGAGGATCCTGCTGAACACAGAAGCCTCATGAGACTCTTTGGAAAACATCAGATGAGTAGAGCTCCCAGTGTTCTTTACATTCCCCCATCACTGCGGCTCAAGACCCATCTTCTACTTCCACCATGCTTCCGACGTTAGACAAACGTTTGCTTCCCAGTAACTTGTAACTAATGGCGTCCATGAAAGCTTTCATGGAGAACCTAACCACTAAATATGAATTTTCTCAAGCGAACCTAACAGCGAGGATAGAAGCTCTACGAAAGGCACCTTTTTCTAAGGCTCACCCAGTTTTGAGCTTACCAGAATTCACAGTTAAGAACCTTTGGCGCTATGCTGAGCATATGGCCTTAGCCGAAGGGTTCCTTCAAATTGGAGATGGGATGGGTTTTAAGCCAGTTTCGGACTTAAAATTCTTTCCATCAATCAATAGCTATCCTTACCGCTATGTGAGGCTTAACTCGGAAGCGTTAATTAGGGATGACATGATCCCTAAGGAAACAATCATTCTGGACCATGGCAAGGCTCAGTCCCTTTTGGTTAGGGAGTTAAAGACAGCTGAATTCACCAATACCCAACTTTCTGCCTTTGGCAGGAAACAGGCCACTTTTGTGGCCCCCAAAGGATAATATCTTCCCTTTTGCCTCTAAAAGCGTAGAGGCCGTGATGAAAGCAGTAGTGGAGAAAAGTACATTCCCAGTGCTAGAGGAACGTAAACCTGTCTCTCTAGCCCTCCCTTATGACTCGAACAACTGGGAGGATGTCCAACATACCTTCACTGTTGGAACTATATAAAGACATCGGAGGTAAACCGTTTAATGGGAAATTGCCTAGGATTCCCAAATCCCTATTAAAAGGAGAACGGGATGCAAACGAGAGACTTTTTGCCTCTTTATCCTCCCAATGTTATATAAATATGCTTATTGGAAACTATTCAAAATCTGATAGGTTCTCTGTCTTAGCAAAGACTCACCTAATCCTGTTTCATAGAGATCTCCATGCTTTCTTCCTAGCCAGGAGAACACGTCAAAGCCTCTGTTATGGTCAGACATGAACCTAGAAAACTGATCGACTCCAATATATGGGGGTAGGATATCTTCCCTGAGAAATTGGTGGAAGAAGTCATGGACAAAGCAGCTCAGGAGAATAAGAGCCTTATTAACAAGTGAGGTATTTCCTCTATACGGAAATTTACCCCTAATGAAGGACCTCAACCCAAGGGCATGAGGCCCAGAAGTCACATTAAGGGAAGGATATCCTTTCCTGTCGTGACAGCCTCAGTTGCTACCATCCCTCAGACTGTGTACAAAGTTCCCCAACAGTGTGTTTCACAGTCTCCAACTACCACCACGTCCCACCCTGCCAAAGCTCATAAGAAGGTCTCTGGTAACAGGGGAAGGTCTGGAAGAGGCCGTCAACTAGAGACTGAGGAAGTAGAGGTAAGATGACTAAAGTTGCAGGTCCTTCACAACAATAACGAAGAGCTTCCGGTAGGGGGACGACTTCATCTGTTCAGGGAACAATATGAGTTCGATCTCTGGGCACTAGCATAATCGCAAAAGGGCTAGGCTGGAAATGGAGACAGAAATCATCCCGGTTCACGAGGCTCTCTCAACCCACAACCTCCTTTTTGGAGGATTATGTTCAGGACCTTTTCCAGAGGGGAGACATCCGATGCAAAAAATCCATGAACTTTCAAGGGCGGCTTTTCTGTGTGCCGAAGAAAGATTCAAACACTCTACAAACTATTCTGGACTTATCCAGATGTTTACTAGCCTGCAAATACAGACCCTACTATCTCAGGGGGCTTACACTGTCTCCATAGATCTTGCAGACGTTTCTTGGCATCTTCCGATAGGTCGGAGCTTCTCCCCCACCATGGTTTCAGATTAACAAGGAAGGCCTAAGTATTCAAAGCTAGGCCCTTCGAGCTCAGTATAGCTCCAAGGATTTTCACGAAACTAGTCGAGGCCATTGTCCAACAACTTTGGAACCAAGGCCTTTAGGTGATGGTGTACCTGGACTACTGGTTAGTCTGGGCTGTAAGGAAGTTGGAGTGTCTTCAAACAGCCCAAGACATCATGAACCTCCTACAATCTCTTGGCTTCCAAATTAACCTCGAGAAGTCCAGACTATCTTCAGTTCGGGACTTCCAGTGGCTAGGATTTCACTGGAATCTATAGTCACACACCCTCTCTCTACCACAAGGCAAGAGAAAGGAAATCGCGAACTCGGTCAGCAGCCTACTTTGTCCAAAAATACTCACCAGATGGCAACAAGAAAGGGTTTTGGGGTCATTACAGTTAGCTGCCGTGACAGACCCAATCCTGTAAACAAGACTCGATGATGCCAGCAGAGTCTGTAGAAGAAAGGCATCCAATGCTCAGAGAGATTTTCGCCACAAAATCCCGGTCTTATTGTGGAAACAGCTCAAGCCGTGGCCCACTACCAAGAGTCTATTGGACTTTTTCCCTCTACAGTAACCTCTTCCTTCCGTGACTATTCACACCATTGCTTCGGAACAAGGTTGGGTGGGGTACACTTCTCTTCCAAGAAAGTGCAGGGTCATTGGTCAATCGCATTTCAGAAGTTTTACATCAATGTTCTGGAAGCTATGGCAGTGTTTCTGACTCTGAAGTGACTATGCCCAAAGACGAGATCACACATCAAATTGATCATTGAGAACAACACAATAGTACACTGTGTCAACAGACAGGTCTCCAGATCTCCTCAGATCAACCGTGTAATCATAGCTATTATCTCTACAGCAAAAAGAAGGACAGGGCATATTTCAGCAGCTCACCTCGAAGGGGTTCGCAATGTCCATGCCTCAGGAAACAGAATAGTCTCTGGGCGCAAATCATTCTGTTTCATTCTAGCTCAAGTCCCGTAACTGTAAATCCGTCGACAAGCTTCCACAAGAAGCTTCCCCGTTATGTAGCACCAAACTTAGATTTGGAAGCGACAGGAATGGATGTGATGTCTCTGAATTGGAACCAGTGGTCTCATATCTACCTATTTCCTCCATTAAGCCTCTTACTGAAAGTAATGAACAAACTGTGAACTTTTAGAGGGACAGCAGGTCTAGTGGTTCCCAAGTGGTCCAAGGGCAATTGGTACCCTCTTTTTCAGGAACTCAAACCCCTCCAGGTTCCTCTATCATCACTGGTGCTTTTCCAGGTTATTCAACAAATGGCAGCCTTAACTTCCTTTTGGATAATGAAAACTCTTCAGCTAATGATTTTCTCATCCTTATACCTCAAAGAAAATTTTTAGTTATGAGGGAAAGAATTGACTTCATAAAAGAGTACAAGTCCAATACCACAAAACAACAATATTTGTCTTCCTGAAAAAAAAAAAAAATTAATTGCATCCGTGAAAAGTCATCAGCTCTCTTCTATATCTTTGGCCTTCTGTATTTTTTTCTTTATTTAACTACAAGATCAAGGTCTAGCTTCTACAAGTATGGCCTTATGTAAGTTGGCACTAACAAGATCGATCGAGAAATGCTTTTGATATTGAACTCAATAGCGAGCTAATCAATAAGATATTGAAGGCTTTTGCTGAACTGAAACCTAATGCTCCTCCCAAGGCTATTTCATGGTCGTTGGATAATCTCCTGCACTTTGCCTCTTCGATAGATAATGCCTCTGCCCCTTGAGAGATGTTACTCAAAAGTTTATCTTTTTGCTTGCTATCGCTTCTGGTGATAGTCAGTGAGATTGTGGCCCTGTCAAGAGATGATGGGCACATTAAATTCTTGAATTCGGGGGAGGTAAACATTTATCCAGTTCCTGCATTCTTGGCGAAAGAAGAACTTCCCACGAAATGCTGGGAGTCCTGTAAGATTTTTCCACTTCAGGAGAACCCTTCTCTCTGCCCCGTGCAGTGCCTTAAGGTCTACCTATGCAAGAGCTGGGCCATTAATGGCGGTCAACCTTTTGAAGGGAGACTACAGGATATAATCTATCTCTGAAACAGCTAAGGTCCAACTCACCTAGTTCATCAGAAGGGCTGACCCGGAAAGTATTCCAGTTGGTGTGTATGTGTGTGTGTGTGTGTGTATAAATAGATATGGTCATGTAGCTTCTGGAAACCACAAGTCATGATCGTCACATTAATTATATATAATTTTTGTTAACCATGGATTCCACAAGCAGTTTGCCACTAAAATCTCAAGCCTTCCCCTCAATTCTGGGCCTCTTCACCGTTCACCATAACTTCCACAAGTCGATTCCCACATAAATCCAGGGCTACATTTTGTTTTGTCACTGTTTACCCTGGCTACCACAAGTCGTTTGTCACTAAAATGTAATAGCCGTTTGCTGATTTGCAATAAAAACAGAGGGTAATTGCTTCATCTCACTGTTACCCTGGATTTCACAAGCCATTTGCCACTGAAATCTCTGGTCTGGCGCCTACTTCCGGACCTATGAACCCTTCAACATGGCTTCCTTAACATTAGAAACACTTTATTTTACATAACATTGCTACCCTAAATAACGGTGCGCTAAGTCACAAAATTTATATGAAAACATATCCTAACAAACAAGTACATAATAGTCGCTCATAAACACTATTCCTCTTGCTCGACTATCTTCTAGCAAGTGAAGTAAAGTATGTGATAAATAGATTGAAAAAATTATTGTAAACTATTTGATATGGATAAGTAAATGCTGTATCAATATTGATCAACTACAATTGCACCAGAAAAATAAAAAGTAATATAATGTGAGAAAGAGTGTAGAGGAGGACCAAAATGGGTAAATTTATGATACTATGATAATTAAGGATAGATAGTGAGAAGATTGGTTTCTGCGTGGGTTACTTTCTCTGCCTACATAAACTAGCATTTGAAATGAAACAATAACCCTTCATTTTTTTATAATAAGACCAGTGTTATCAGAGTGCAAACGTTATCAGTTATATTCATGCGTGGTAGAAGATATTATGTCCTAATTCAGATATGATAGCATGATCAACATGAAGGGAATGTTAGCAAGAATCTTTTATCTGATGATTTTGGTAAATTTTTTATCTAGTAATTCATCATCATGGTTTACAGATCAAGCACTCATACTCACGGTTATATCCACAGACATTATGTATGTATAGTAATTGATTAGATTAAGGAGCAATAATGAGCCTCTTTGTAATAGACCTAAAGCAATATGAACCTTGTTTTTTATAAATACGAATTATTGCCATACTGGAAATTTCCCTAATTTGGGGTAGGCAGAACACTTCGTAATCGAAACAACTATCAGAGATGTACTACAATTAAATATATCAAAAACCAAAATTGTCAGAAGACAAAGTTCCAAATAGATGAAACAACACATTAAAATTGCTATAACAATTCTATTAAAAAAAAAAAAAACATGTATTATAAATATCAAGCTCAGGTTACCAATAACTGAGAAACAACTATCACTATACCTTTCTCCTATGAAATAATTGTAGTGTATATTATGTAATGTGAAGAGTCAAAGACCCACTAACAAAACTTTCGCAACTAATGCGCACCATCGATTTTAGTGAAGTCAGTTGCATGATGGGCAGTTATCGGTATGATAAAAATCCTCATATATACTGGGAAGGGATGACAGTATCATATATCAAAATGAAACAAAAACGAAACGATTTTTTGAAGGAAAATTCATTGGCTGCCTCCAAGTAAATCCTACACTAAGCTGGACTCAATTAACAGAAAATAACTAGAAGGGTAATTCAAAGAAGGGAGTCTGAGCAATGCCCTATTCATGTGTGTTTTCTATTAACCGTAAAATATCAGGTATTGTAATTAATTTTATAGCCTTTATTCCATATTTCATTCATTACCTGTAAGCCATTGCAAATAAAAAAGGCCCAACGTTAGATTCAACTGTAACCAGGGATTAATATGACAGACTTAGACTACCGTAAAATGTCATCTGTGCTGTAAGATAATACATCGGATATTTGTTTCAGTGTGTAATGACAAGAAAATGGTAAAATAGGTTTCCTAAAAGTAAATATGATATTCTTTATTAAATGAAATTTATGAATTATTTTCAATAAAAAAAGAGTTTCTCTCCCCTGGTTATGATAACTATGTAGTCCTTTATTTTCTTCAATATGAATAATCTTTCGAAAACTGAATAACATACCTTATTGAGATTATGTGACCATAGAAAGTGTTAGTAATTTGTTGTTTAATGATATGAAATTAGGAATTAGTGACATAAAAGGTGTTCAGAATATAAATAGAAATAAGATGGTAGTAACGCTAATCTCAGCAAATGTATTTGCTGATGTTTTGAAGAATTTCGAAGGTAAAGTTATAATGTTGAATGAAACAAACTCGGTGAAAGTTATAAATTGAAGTTCACAACTTTTGTATGTATCGATAAGGAACGCACCGTCCAAGATGGATGATAAAGTGATAAATAAATATATTGAATAGGTATGGAAAGGTAGAGTACTTAAGACATAACAAAGTTGCAGTTGGGCCCATTGAAAGTTTATTGAATGGTGTTCGCACGGCAAAAAAGGAGAGTTAAAGAAAACCTTCCTTCATCTATTCATATTAGTTTGTATTATTTAACCCTCCTATATAGTGGACAAAGTAGAACATGTTACAAGTGTGGGAAAGAAGATCATCTAGTGAAGGACTGCATTTTGACTATTAGTGAGAGTAATTACATCTTTAATGAGAGAGATTTCCCTGAAATAACTAAGAATGAAAAGAATAGTTCATCTAGCGGGAACGATAATGGGAGGGGAAAAAGGAACCAGAAGTAAGAAACGTTATTTGGACTTGGACCATGAAAGCATCAAAGTGACCACTGTGACGAGGAGTGGCGATGGACGAATGAACGAAGTGGAAATGGACAGCGAAAGACAAGATGAGGAAACAGCTGAAAGGCTTGTGAAAATTCCTGCATCACCTGACGAAGGACTCATTATTTCGACAGTTGAAGCAGAAATCCACGCTGAGGAAGCAGCTATTGGAAAGGAAATGGACATTCAATTATGTGTAGTACAAAATAAAGAGGAGTCAATCGACGAGGTGATAACTGAAATTCAGGGATGTGAAGAAAATTAAGAGAATAATGTGGAGTGTGGCGGAGAACCTACAATAGACATTGTCTTCAACCTTGGTAACACAGTGACGCCGAAATGTGGCAAGCTAATATTAGTGACGAACCAAGCAAAGACATTGGCCTGAGGCTAACAAAGGATAATGGTGAGCTTTCTGAGTCGAACATGGACGAAGATACATCAGTGTTCGATGAACCTAAAAGTAGTTCTGAAGACAAGATGAATCGATTGCCAGTGAATAAACGTTTCAAATTGGATGAATGATAAAGTTTTTCTTTCTTGTATTTGTAACCATCACTTACCTAAATTTAGCAACTGTTAATGTTAATGTTTTATGTTTGCCTCATAAGCTAAGTAAATTGATTGATTTTATGTACTTTTATCATTTGGATATAATATTTGTGCAAGAACACAATGTCAAAGAAATTTCACAACTTGAGTATGTTGAAAAGCATTGCGATAATCAGGCAATGAATGCAAAGGGCCAAATAATCAGTTTAAAATGTACATATTAAGGAACATATTTTCAATAGATAAATATGTATGCCCCTTCTGGGACAAATAAGAAAAAGGAAAGAGAGAAACTGTTTTTTAAATGTTATGTTATATTACATGAAAAACAATTTACGAAACTTGATCATAGGTGGAGATTGAAACAGTGTAACAAGTAAAAGAGATTGCTCAAATCCTGATAACCATATAATTTCAACAGCCGTTCAAAGATTAAAAAATTATTTGCAACTTAAAGATATGTGGCTCTTAACAAACCATTTGATAGAATATATGTATGTTTGACATATGTATGGCTCTAGGATTGATCGATTATATGTAAGAGATCTGAAGAATAATGTAAGTGAATCTGAAAATATTCCATTAAGCTGGACTGATCATAATTCTGTTATGGTTAAGATTAAGATGGACAAGGATATTAGCTTTGGGAAGGGATACTGGAAATTAAATACAAGTATTCTGAAAAATACAATAGTGATAGAAAACTTTGTTCAAATTTGGAGCCATTTGAAAAGAAAGATGGGTGATGTACAGTTTTATTTTATTTTAGACTGGTGGATTTATGCAACAGATCAGCTTAGACTCTCTTTTATTAAAGTTTCAAAGACTATAAATCAGGAGAGATTTGGCTTACCGGATATGCTGAGAGCAGAATTAAGGAGGAATTATTGGATCCATTCTGATAACTGTAATAACTTTTACAAAATAGAGGAACTTAAAAACAGAATAAACCTAATTGAAAATGAGGTATGTGAAGGGGTCAATGTAAGAGCTTAGAATGGATGAAAGAATGAATGGTGAATGAGGAAAAATATCCACATATTTACTTGGAAAAGAAAAGAATGTAAAAACAAGTATCGATAAATTGTCGCTAAAAGAGGGTGCATATGTAACAGACACAAATTCTATACAAAGGTATGTATCAGAGTTTTATGAAAATCTTTAAAAAGAAGAATCTGTAGATTTTGAAATGAAATATAAATTTCTGGAAAATATGGACACTCATAGATGATGAAATGAGCATAACTGTGAAGGCTGAATGAACAGAGAAAAATGTTTGGGAAGCTATATCAGGAAAGAAAACTGGAGGAATGTCCTGGTGCTGATGGATTAGCCGTCGAATTCTACAAAAATTTATAGAGCATTGTAAAAAACGAGTTTATGAAAGTACTGAAATATTTATTTACTAATTTCAAAATGTGGAAAGACTCATAAAGGTGTAGATCTTGAATAATTAACAGGTATTGCCGTATAAGTGTACTGTACCTGTTACCAAACGATGTTCTAAATGATTTAGAAGCATTGCCAGCAAAAAATGAAGATATGTGTAATCTTAATAACTGGAGGCGCATAACTATGTTAAATGTAGATTATAAGATTATAGCTAAGGTTTTAGCAAACAGGTTAAAATCAGTGTTATCTCTATTCTTATCAGAGGAACAGTTTTGTGCTGTCCCTGGAAGATCAATTCTTAACTGTAACACCTTGCTGTGAGATGTAATATACTTTCTAAAAACTAAAAACAAGAAAGCTGCCCTGTAAAAAATCTAGACTGGTATAAAGCATTCGATACGGTAAATCTGGACTTTCTATTCGGAATGTTATCCAAACTTAGATTTCCTTTAGAATTTGTAAACGTGATTAGAATGCTTTATAAGGATGCCAAAATTTGTATATCTACAAATGGCCATATATCTGACCCTTTTCTTATAAGCAAGTCTGTTTGACAGGGTTGTCCATTATCGATGATTTTATTTGTTATGGCTCAAGAACCATTGTATAGAATGCTGAATGTAGGCTGGGAACTTTTTCTCCAGATCTTCCGAATGGGTTAAAAATTGTAGTGGTTGGCTTTGCTGATGATAGCACTATTATTGTAAATAAGTTGGAAGGTATTGAGGAAACTTCACGGGTTATTAATGGGTATGAAGAAGCAAATTGAGCGAAACATAATAAAAAGAAAAAATACATTGTGTGAATTGGATCGGGAAAAGACAAACTCCAATGGCCATAAACAGTGATAGAAGTGAAACAAGGCAGTTTTGAGATCCTAAGTATAATCTATAACAATGACTATGAACTATCTGTAAGGGTGAACTGGGAAAATAACAAAGATAACATTTAAAAAATTATATGGCCACTTCATAAACGAAGCCTAACTTTATTCCAAAAAAAGCGTAATAAATAGTGTAACTGTATTATCAAAGGCATGGTATGTTTCTCGTGTATATCCAATTTCAGCTGATATTGATAAATATATAGAAAAGTGTACCTTCAAATATCTCTGGAATAGGTATTATCAAACTAATAAAAGGAAAATTATGTATCTTCTAAAGAGTCAAGGAGGATGTGGTATTGTAAATCTAACTGTTAAAGCAAATTGAATGCTTTTCAACAGGTTTTACAAAAGTATTGTCAATAGTTCAATGGGATGTGAAATAACTGCTTATTATTGTAAGCCGAGGCTTTCTTACCTTCTTGATTTTAACAGATTTAGTGAATCTACCAGTATTAGCACTCCATATTATGACAAAATTATAACGATATTTCATTCTGCAATAAAGATAAAGACCTATCCTTTGAAAAAATTAAAACACATTTACTCTCACATGCTGAGAGATGAATCAGTTCTACCAAGTATTGAAGAAAATTATCCGTTGTTTAACTGGAATATAATATAGGAAAATTAAAATAATAAGTGGATTGATCCAGTAAATAGAGAAATATTGTTTAAATACAGCCATAAAGTCTTAGCTACAAAGGATAAGGTATTTATGATGAACATTACGGTTGAGTTGTTTGCTCAGTAATTGTGGAAAGCCTGAAACAGTTATGCTCTTAATATATTTTTGTAAGTTTAGAAGAACAGTTGTGAATTGGATCAAAATATTTTTGAACATGTTTTATAGAATACACACACAAAGTTTTTTAAAGGTTTTAAAATTTGATTTTGAAGCATATTAAAAAAGGGATAAAAAATAGCACTGTTAGTAATAAGTGAATCTTTAACAGGGTGTGGTACCTGCATAAGGTAATGGCCAGAGCAAATAAGTTAAGCATGATTTCCTTTAGTAAAAGTAGAGTATTCTAGACAAGTTATATTGTTAAAGTCACTAGAGCTTAAATGTCTGTTACATTTTACTGAAAAATATGTTAATTTCGAGAAAAATGAGTAACATTAGTGTTAGTGAGAAATTCATTAAGGATGATTCAAGTTTAAAATATATAAATTGTAGTAATATTTATTTATTGCATTATCAGCTAATCCTGTTTTATTATGTTATGTAAATATTTATCTAGATGACTAATGTTAGTATATGCAAAGGATGAATTATAAAACACATCGGAAAAACAAATATTAAAATGTTTATATGTTTACATTATAGATATATATTTGAAGAAATTAACTTGTAAACTATATTTTCTTAATAAAAGTAAAAAAAAAAAAATAAATAAAAAAAAAATACGTACCTTATCAGATTTCATGGCTGGTTCAAGGTTCGTTCTTTGGTTTGAATTATGTCTTTTACCAGCACAATCCATTGCACATTTACTTGTGGTTAGTGGTTTAAGATAAAGAAAATGAGTAAGAGGTGTAATGCGAACCTCAGATTTTTTTTCAACTCATACATTGCGGCACGCAAGGTATGAGGTACAATGAAATATTTTCAATTTAGTTATTATTTTCCCATCAACAGGTAAAACAAATATAGGATTTACTTTTTTATCCTGTGCGATAATGTAAGTAAAGCATACTGTAGAATGCCTTCACTCTAGTATAATCTAAATCTAACAATGACTACCATCGACTTATCACTAGGGATTTTTTTCCCGGGATCCCGGGATCTCGTTGCCTTTTTTGTCATGGAAAATTCCCGAGGTTTTATTCTTCTTCCCGGTAAATCCCCAATTCTTTTGAAATATGTACAAACGAAAATAATATTATATCCTGAATAATTAGCAGGTATTGCCGTATAAGTGCATCTGTTACCTAACGATGTTCTAAATGATTTAGAAGCATTGCCAGCAAAAAGTGTTATTTTGTCTTTAGCAAAACGTCTTCTTATTCGTCTTTATGACGAAAATTGTGAAGAAATGTTTGCTTTATCCAAATCCGTAGAAGAAGGGCCATAAAACAGCTCAAACAAGTGAGGTCATTAACAGGAGCAAAACTGAAGGATTTGAAATTTTTTAAGCAACTGGGTCTGCATCAGAATCTATACCACCCACATCTGTCGAAGGTGATAGAGCTATTTCAGTTGTAGGATTGTTTATCATGGGACTTAGAATTCGTCTAAGGGATATAAGTGTTAATCACATGATTTATACTTTCATATTTTAATTCAATATAATTTGTACTTTGTAATAACAGCTAGAAGAAAAATGCATTATTTTCCTACTACTGCTATTTTTTCAAAAGAGCGATGTATGAATATATAGTGTTCTTGTATATATATATATATATATATATATATATATATATATATATATATATATATATATATATATATATATATATATATATATATATATATATATATATATATATATATACATACATAACTGCCATACAAGTAGGTTTCATGCAACTTTCATTTTTTCGGAGTCATTTTGATTTAAAACTTTTTTCATTTGTGATGATATTACCCCTTTTTTTCTCACCAGATTTATATTAAAATATTATGTGATCTTGTAGTGATTACTGTCCTGTTTATTTAAGAATTTTCTTATTTGTAATGAACATTGATAATTTTTCCTTCACCAGCTTTATATGACCAGAGAAGGTAATTATATGAGATATTTTCGTACAATTTGTAAAAATGTGCCACTGTTTTTAGCTAGTTTAGGGCAATAACTGCATAAAATTGTCTCATCAGTCTAAATTTCCTGGTCCTTCCTTGTAGTGAACCCTTTTTTTTGCAAAATATATATTGCTGATATGTCTTTGTTAATGTTATTAAAATAATCAAATAATCACGTGCATGGAATCCTTTGCAACATCCCATTCTTTATATACAAAAATGATATATCTTTTATGAGTCATGAATATCCCAGGATTTTCCTGGATCCCCGGAAAACACTACCCGGGATTAGGAAAAGTATCTCAAATGACAATTCCTACTTATCCATATTTTAATGAATTTTTTTAGTTAATAACATTTAAACTGCCTGTTGCTGAATTCCATAATGTTTTTGTCGAAATGTGTTATTTGCACAACTAGCTGAAAATGGAGCAAGTGAAGGTATATGCATATTTTAAGGAGCCATCAGTAAGTCAATATTATTGTTTAGTTTGGTAGTGGAAATGATGTGATTAAATGTAAAGCGTTATCAAAGAAAATTGGTAAAATTATAAGAGAGAGTATGGTGTTTGTTAATTATCAATGTGGTTGATTAGTTATTGCCTTCAAACATACCTGGAATAATAATAGTTTATTAGTGATGTATTTGACAATCTCAGAATCTTCGCCGACTTGTCTTGGTGGGATCAATCATACACTTGTATTAGAATAAATTCAATTTGGTTCAGGCTAATATCTCTGATCCAATCTCACTGGCTTGAGACTCTTTGAGTAAAAAACTCGTACACAAAAAATAACATAAGAGGAAGATGAAAAAGAGGAAAGTAAACAAATTGTTGTCGGATCTACACCTCAAGTTTTCGGCAATTTTCTTTTAAACCTAAGTTTGTCACTGAATGGAAATGAGGTGAGAGTTTATGAACATGCTGTGATTTGTGGTATATAGAGACAGTGAGAGAATTTTCCTCCATAGACAAAATATAGTTCAAGGTTTCATACAAGGCTGCTAGTATTTAAGGTGCCCTCTAAACATCCCTACGGGGGAACCTCTACGCGTTTTCGAGCGACGGTTGTGCCATCTTTTGAGATTTTGCTACTATATTCAGCAAAATGGTATATTGTTCAACGGTATTTGAGAGAATGGACTCTTTTGGGTTGCAGTTTTCTGCTCACCTATTTATGGAAATTGTGAGTGTTATGATATTTCCGTGTATGAAATTGAATCCTAGTACTATAATAGGCGTACAAATGATGAATAGGAATAGAGTTATCGTAAAAGTGACACCGGAAGTGTTTTCTGACATTATGAAACAATCCTGAGACAACAAAAAAATAGTTCTGCGAAGTGTGGACAGGTAAAAGCTGTTAATCTAAATTTCTCTGTTACGTATGTGTCTATAAGGAATGCTACATTTGAACTTGAAGATGAATGATTAAATTCAGTATTATCAAAGTATGAAAAAGTAGAAGGAATAAGACGTAACAGATATGTTGAGGGGCCATTAAAAGGTTACTTGACAGGGGTACGGACAGCAAAAATGAGATTAAAAGAAAACGTTCCCTCATCTATCGCATTAATGGGATACACACTAACTGTATGGTAAAATGGACATCAAAGAAACATGTTTTAGGTGCAAAGAAGTTGGAGATGACGTGAAAGATTGTCCATTAGAAGGTATCAGAGCTAGGTTTAGCGAGGAAGATTTCCCTGACATTCCCCCTGACCAGAAGAGGAATTCAATGAAAAAACAAACAAACAAGAATAGTGAGAATACGGCAACGGTATCTGGCAATCCCGACACTTTAGATAGAGAAACTACCATTTAATTAGACCCAGTTCAGAAGGAAGAGAATGTCGGAAAAAAAAAATTAATTATTTAAGGAAAGAACCTCTCGAAAAAGGATCAGAAAATGAAGATGGAAACTGTTTGGCTGGAAGTGACGAGGAAATAATTGACGAGACCCAGGAACATGGAGTATCACAGGAAGTAGGAACCAGTGGAATGAGAACTGCAAGAATCCAGGCGGAAGTTCACCAGGTAACGATGGAAAGTGACGAATGACAGAAAATGAAGATATGGTTAGTGGAAACGAATTTAGCAACCTAGAAAACACGAGCTGCCATCCCAGAAAATCGATTCCCCAGAGAATCCATTCCCCAGGAGAAGCATCGTGGTACCACCGACAAAGGAACATGAAACTGGTATACGGAGGAAGATGATGCTTATAAGCTAAAGATAAATTTAAGAAAGGACCAGTCCCAGAGCATGTATGTGGATCATAGGAATTCAACATCGGATAACGCAACAGAAAAATGTCCAAAGAAGTATAAACCATGTTAATTTTAGTGTACAAAAGAATTTATCTTTAATTTCTATCAAATTCATTTCATCCACATTAGATATAGCGACAGTTAATGCCAATGGACTTAATTGTATAAATAAGCAAATCAAATTAATAAGTTTAATGTTTTTATAAAAACTATATATAATTTCTACTCAAGAACACAATATAAAAACTGAAGGGAAACTAGAGTAAATAGAATTTTTTTTCAAGGTACTGATAAATTATACACGAATTTTAAAGGGGGACTTGCTATCTTTATGTGAAAATCATCTAATGTGGATGTCCTGAATGTAGAAAATGATAAAAATGGTCATTATAATGAGTGTTAATTGTGTTTGTTCAAATGTTCACATTCAGTTACTAAATGTCTTCGCACCTGCTGGAAGTAGCTAAAAGAACAAAAGAGAACAGCTCTTTTGTAAAGATATTATGTATTTCATGCGAAATGATATAAGTAACATTATATTGGGTGGATATTAAAACTCCATTACTAGTATGAGGGATTATTTAAATTCATAGTTACCGTTTATCTAAAATTTCTTGTGCGCCTTAAAACTAATTTGAAATTGAAAGACGCTTGGTTTCTCCTAAACCACCATGTAGAGTATACATAAATTAGGGAATACTATGGCTCAAGGTTGGATAGATTCTATTTAAGAGATTTGCAAAATCATGTAAGTGATGTTCGAAATTTACCTGTAAGCTGGTCTGACCATTCCATAATCAAACTAACAATAAAATTGGAAAATGTCATGTCACTGGGTAAAGGGAATTGGAAACTCAATAGTAATATTTTGAATAACGATTTAGTTAAAGAAAATTGCATGACGGCTTCGACTGAGATTAGAAATAAGAAAGGCAAATTTGAAAATATTAAACGTTGATGGGACTTTGCAAAAGAACAACTAAAATCCATTTTTGTAAGTTGTTCAAAGCAAATTAATCGGGAGAGATACGGACTAATTAATTAACTTACTGAATTATTACTTAAAAGAGGATATTGGGAAATCGTCCTTGAATGCTGAGAAATGGCATTAGTGAATTAATTAAAATTGAGAATAACTAGTATT
The DNA here is from genome assembly GCF_036898095.1 of Palaemon carinicauda. NCBI lineage: Eukaryota > Metazoa > Arthropoda > Malacostraca > Decapoda > Palaemonidae > Palaemon > Palaemon carinicauda. The sequence goes on from NC_090733.1 coordinate 47,283,467, forward strand.
CAAGATGAAATATGTGAAGGGATAAACATGAGAGCTAAAGTTGATGATAAATTAAAAAGAGAACAATTGTCAGCCTATCTGCTAGGGAAGGAAAAAAATACTAAAACCTTTCTGAATAAGGTGAGGAGAGAAGATGGTGGAGATATTGTTAATCCCAATACAATTATTATGTAAGTAAGAGACTATTTTGAAAACCTTTTTAAAAAAAGAAGAATTTAATAAACATAGTCAACAAATGTTTCTTAAATTAATTAATAGTATTATAGACAAAATGAAAATGATATATTAACAACAGACGTGACAGAGTCTGAAGTATTTGCAGCATTTTGTGGAATGGAAAATGGGAAAAGTCCAGGAATAGACGGTCTCCCAGTAGAATTTTATAAGACATTTTGGAAAGATATAAAGCAAAATTTTGTAAGGCTAATGAAATTTGTGTTTAAAAATAAAATAGCTGTAAAACTAAATAAAGGAATAATTACTCTCACACCAAAAGGAGGAGACTTAGAACATATCACTAAATGGGCACTGATAACAATGCTAAATGTAGATTTTAAAGTCATAGCTAAAATAATAACAAACAGATTTAAAAATTGATTAGATTTGATAATATCTTCTGAACAGTTCATCTGTCTTGAAAATGGGTCAATAATCAATTTAAACCTCATAATGAGGCATTTCATGGTTTACACAAATAAAAATAACAAGGAGGCAGCTTTGATAAACTTGACTGGTCAAAAGCTTTTGATCTTGTAGATCATGAACTCTTATTTGTAATATTAGAGAAATTTGGTTTCGACGGTAGTTTTATCCAGTTAATACAAATGTTATATGAAGATGCTGAAAGTGTTATAAGCATGAATGGCAACCTCTCTTATCCTTCTTTAATTAGAAAATCTGTGAGGCAGGGATGTCCATTATCCATGATTTTATTTATTATTTGCCAAGAGCCTTTCTACAAAATAATTAAAAGACAGCTTTCGGAGTCTTCCCTGAAATTACCAAATCTACTGAATGTGTCTGTTTTTGGTTATGCTGATAATTCTGTTATCATTGTAACTCGTGCCGAATGTATTTTAGAATGTATAAATGTTATCAACGAATATGAAAAAGCGTCTGGTTCCATTTTGAATAAAGGCAAGCCTACCATTGTAGGGATAGGATGTTGGAAAAATCGGGCGGTTTTGCCAATTAATAGCTACCAGTTTCTTTAGGATTCGTGTTTACGATACTAATAACTCTCAGAAACGTGTTAATTTGAAATGGTCTTATTTGGGAAATAAAATTACCAAGATGGAGGGTATTTTTCAAAATAAAAGACTAACAATATTTCAAAAGTCTATTGTAATAAATTGTAAGATTTTTGCAAAAACAGGGTATATATTACATGTTAATCCAATACCAAATACATGTGCACAAAGAATTCAGAGATGTTTGTATAAATACATGTGGAATAGCAGTTATGAACCAATTGCAAGAAAAACTGTGTTTTTAGATAAATTAAAAGGGTGAGTTGGAATATTTAATATTTTGTGCAAATCAAAACCCATAATGTTCCATACATTTCTGAAAAAAAAATTTATAAATAGATGTTTGGGTTATGAAATACTTTATTTTTTCTGTAAAATTCGGGAGTTTTTTCTAAATGAAACCAAAATTAAATATAAAGATTGTACTATTTTTAGCCCTGTATATTATACCATGATGATTGATATTCATAGAAAATTCTATCGCTTAAAAAAATATACAAATGTGTCAAATAAAGAAACTTATTGGTTGTTTATAAATTGTAAAGATTACAAACTCAAGATGAAGCAACTGTATCCGCTTTTCAGTTGGACTATGATTTGGAAGCATGTAAACAACAAGCATATTGATAACAACAGCAGGGGAATACTTCATAGGTATACACATGAAATACTGAATATAAATGACAGGTTGAAATTCATGAAGATAACAAATGAGAATAAATGTGTATTTTGTGGTGTTATAGAAAATAACATGCATATTATTTATTTTTGTGTATTACTGAAGCAAATAATATATTGGTTTAAGACACTGTTGAAAAATTGTTGCAAGATCAAGACAAACAGTTTGCTTAAGATTTTGAAATTAGACTTTGATACTGTGTCAAATAAAGATGAAAATACCGCAATGGTTCTGATATCTGATGCTTTAGCAGGAGTGTGGTATGAACGATATATAGGACTGTTAACGGATGACCTAGATTTAGTTATATTCATAAGAAGGACAATATTACAAACAAAAATTTTAATAAGAAATAGTTTAAAAAAAGAATTAAATAAGATATTTACAAAAGAGTATATTTATGATAATTACTTCAATATGAACATTTGTATTATAAGTCGAAGGACGTTATTATAAGAACATTCACTGTGTATTATAAATTTTTTATTATCAGATTTAATTTGTATTGATTTGATGTATAATTTTGTAAATTAATGTAAGTTCACATATGTATTTTGGTATAGAATACTTACGTATATAATGTAAATTGATAAAATCTAATTGTAGTTTTATAATAAAAGATAAGAAAAGAATAACAAAAGAGCATCACTGTAGGTATCTACAACTATCAAAAACAAATAATCTAAGAAAGGACCTGCAAAATCTATGTGTACTCTTTGCCATGGATACCTGAGTAACTCCCATGGGATCATTTTAGAAAATTTAGGATTATTTTGTTGCGTACCAAAATTCATACAATTATTACAAATAATTCAATATCTCTATCTACACCTGACCACCAGACAAAAGACCTTGCAATAGACTTCGATCTAACAATAACTTGGTGATCAGCTTGTATTTCAGAAAAAAAAACCTTTTCCTCAGTGAACTAGGAATAATAGCTCTAGACCCTTTTAATATATAACCTTGTGCTATGCTCAATTCACTCCATAATATCTTTATAAGGTATACAATTTGCCTCATTTCCACACAATTCCCTTCCTGCCATTGAACTCTCTAAAACCTTACTAATTATTCGGTCTTTCTTGGTATTTTGTTTAATATCCTTGGATGTAATGGGTAGAGCATACACTGAAACTAGCAATATACTGTTATCATACTCCTCGGGTGCTTTGTCTACTGGAAACCTGGATAAACTATCTGCATTACCCATCTTTGATGTAGGACGATATTATATATCATAATGGTATGTGACTAATGTAATTGCCCAACGTTCTAGTCTAGCAGCTTCCAATGTAAGTAAACTTAATTTTAGACCCAATATTGCTCATAGAAGTTTATGATCTGTGATAGGCAGTATATCTTAACAATCCATGTTTGCTAACGGTTCTACTCGTATAATCGGATGAGCAACTTGGTGCAGTAATGAGAGCTTTGGGTGTAGATAATGAAGTCACTGGCAGTAGGGTGCCGGATTGGGTTTAAGATAATGGACAAACTGTCTCTTCGGCTTTTAGTCCTGTTGCCTGGCGGTTGATCTTACTAGAATTAGTATGGACCAGCTGGGGTTACATTGCCTCAGTTAGATAAGTACTGCACATCACAATGAACTGGCTATCTTTTGATATATATAGCCAATGAATTCTCTATGGATTTAATCAATCATGGAGAGAGAAGGAGATGACAGAATGGACCTCAGTCCCGGGCGTAGCAGTGTGCTAAGAATATCCCGGTTTATAAATGATAAAGAAAAATAAAAAAAGAAATTGAAATGTCACATCCATGAATCAAATTGGGAGGTTACAGCAAGTGGATAGTGAATTAATGAAATACAGTTTGGATATCTTGGCCCTAAGTGAAACACATTGTAAGGGAATTGGTAAGGAAACATTAGACCAAAGCAATATATATATAATATATATATATATATATATATATATATATATATATATATATATATATATATATATATATATATATATATATATATATATATATATATATATATATATATCTACTCAGGAAGATCGGATGAAGTTGGAAGAGAAGGGGTTGGAAAGATGATGACACAAAGAACAGAAAAGGCATTAACCAAGTGAAGAGCTGTGTATAGTAGATTACTACTAGCAAAGCTCAAATCAAAGCAGTGCAGTATGAGTATTATAGTTTGCTATGCCCCAACAAGTGATTCCCCTGAAGAAAGGAAAGATGAATAGTATGAAGAAGTTCAGAGGGTAGTAGATGAGATCCCTGAGATAGATATGAAAATTGTTATTGGCGGCTTCAAGTTAAAGTCGGAAGAAATAATCAAGGTGTAGAGAATGTGATGGGTGCCGAGGGTCTTTGTAAAGTAACAAATGAAAATGGAACACATTTCATAAGTTCCTGTTCAGCAAACAATCTTGTCATTGGAGGTAATCATTTTCAACACAAAAACATTCACAAACATACATGGTCTTCACAATGTGGCATTTACAAAAATCAGCTAGACAATATTGCCATTAATAAATAGAGAAGGAGGACACTAAGAAATGTAAGAAGCTGATATTGGTAGTGATCACCAGCTCCTCATTACCACACTGAAATTAAAACTGAAAGCACCCAACATAAAGATGGATAGAATACCTAGGGTTGATAAAATTAGGCTTATAGAAGAAGATCACAGAGAAATATTTGCAATTGAATTTAGGAATCAGTTTGCAGTCTTAGAAAACTTCAAGACACGGAGAACAGACAATTAATGAAGAATGGTGTTATATCAAGAACATATATCAGTCGGTTGGTAGCTAAGTCTTGGGACACACAGTTGCAAGCAGAAAGCCGTGGATATCAAATGATACTTGGGATACTATAAAAAGGAGACAAAGACTGAAATTGATTGTAGAAAGTTTTCAAAAAAGTAATGAAAATTACAAGATAGCGCATGCTAAGTATTCCAGTAATGACAATGAGGTAAAAAAAGGAAACAGGAATGACTAGACAGAATGTTTAGGCAGTAAAGCAAATGAGGCTGACGAAGCTATGAATTCAGGAAGTGGTTATGGTGTAAGGATTTCTCATAGAATTATTAATGAAATCTCGACTGGGGCAAAGAAGAAGAAGCATATACCCATCAAAAAGGGATATGGTTCTATTATAGCAATAGAAGATGAAGAAAGACAACGTTAGATGGAACACTTTAGTAAGATTAAGAATAGGAGATATGAAAGGATTAATTTGACTAATATACCTGAAGCTAATGAAGACCTTGATGTGTCCATGAATGAATTCAGTGTGTTTGAGGTCAAAGCTATCCTCAAAAAACTAAAGAGATGGAAAGCTCTGCTATACGATGGAATAACTGCCGAGATGATATTGGCCAGAAATGAAGTAACTCCCGGAGTACTTACAAGATTATTTTGTAGAATGTGGCATGAAGAGGAAAGGCCTGAGGAATGGGAGTTTGGAGTGTTGGTGAAAAAAGCAAAATAAGGAGACCTAAGTGATTGCAATAATTACAGAGGCATAACACTCATGTCAGTTTTTATGAAAATATGTAGTATGCTTATAGTAAAGAGACTGGAGAGAAAGATTGATGAAAAGCTGAGAGATGAACAAGCAGGATTTAGGAAGGGTAGAAGTTGAGCTAATTAAATTTTCATTTTGAGACATGCTGTACAGTAATGCGAAGAATGTAGAAATCTCTTTTTATGGTACTTTTGGACTGTGAAAAACCCTTTGATAGCGTACACCGGCCAATTTGGTGAAGAGTCCTGCATTATTGATGAATTACTCTTAAATATGTAGATTTGGTTAAGTGCGTTCATGCGAAAAGAAAAAAGCAAAGTTAATGTTAATGGAGTCTTATCAAATTAAATTCCAGTGAACAGTGGAGTACTCCTAGGGAATGACACTTTTCCCCAGAGTAACTCGTTCCAGACAGGTGTGTCTACCAGTGGTGTGAAGCATCATAAGTCAGGAACTAGCAATCTTACTTCTCATCCTATTCCAGTGGAGCAAGAAGTACGAAACGACCTTTCCAAGTGTTTGTATGAAGAAACCTCACCAATGTGTTGTCACCTATGTTGTTTATTCTCCCCATGGGTTTTGCAGTGCGTAGAACAGTCAGAGATGGTGGGGAAGGATTGGACTGGATCGGTGATAGGAATTTAGCAGACCTAGAGTATGCGGATGATGCTGTCCTTGTCAGCAGATCACCAAAGTATTTGTAATGCTTGCTTACCAGAATGCATGAAATATCACACGAGGTTGGGTCGAAGATAAATTGAAGAAAGACAGAGATGATGAGAATGGAGTATGCAATGTAAGATGAAATATCATTGGAAGGGGAAGGGATTAATGAGGTAGAACCATTTAAGTTTTTAGGGACTATGATCTCCAATACAGGGCATTTGGAAGTAGAGTTTAATGAAAGATTGATAAAAGCAAATCAGACAATGGCTTGGTTAAGTAAAATCTGGAAATCAAATCCCCTGAAATTACATATAAAAATTAGACTTTATATCAGTTTAGTGAGATCGGTGTTACATTATGGACAAGAGTCATGGTATGCCAATGGAATAATCTCCAATAGATACAGTAGATTTGGGAGTCAAATAGCATTAAAGGATTAGAAATGAAACTATAAGAGAGATTACTCCACTGTCATATGTGGAGGAGGTCATGGGGAGGGGTAGATAGAGGTGGTTCGGGCATGCTCTTTGCACTCCCCAAGAGAGATTAGGTACCCAAACGTTCAACTGGGCTCCATAAGGCACTAGAAGAGTTGGAAGACACAGGTGTACATGGATGAGGACTATGAAGTGTGCAGTAGGAGATGATGAATAGAGAAGTATTGAATTAAAAGCTCAAGATTGAGACGACTGGACATATCTAATTGAGGCCCTTTGCATCAATAGCCGTAGGAGGATGTGATGATGATGATGAACTAGATTGTGCTTTTTTCTTCCATGATGATACATATGAAATTTCTTAAATCCATACACTAATGCTAAAGTTTTTTTTTTTTCTATTTGAGAGTAATTCCTTTCTGCCTTGTTCAATACTCTAGAACAAAAGCGAATGGCTTTTCTGTTCCATCAGTCATTTCATGAGATAATACTGCACCTAAGCCTACGCTTGATGAGTCAAAAACTAATTTACCTGGTAAATCCGTTTGATAATGTACTAGAAATGTAGGTTATGTTTTTTTCCTTCTTGATTCTTTTAAAATATTCCTTTTAATCTTTTGTCCAATTCCACTCTATACCCTTTTTCAACAAGTTATACAATGAATGTGCGATTGTAGGTAATTCCTGAATTGTATTTCCATGAAATAATACTAAACCTCAAAATGAATGTAATTCCTCAACATTTTCTGGCACCTTTGTTGATTTCACTGCCTAAATTTTCTCCTCAGTCTTGTGAATGAATTTGCCATTACTTACAAAACCTAATTATTCCACTGAATCAACTTCTAAAATAAATTTGTTCTTATTAACTCTAATATTATGTTCCTTCAACTTCTTCAGAAATGCCCGTAATCTTTCTCTATGTTCTTTTTTATCTTTACGAGAGACTAAAATAACATCCACGAAAATTAAAACTTCTTGCATTCTTGAAAAATCTTTTCCATAGTTTGTTGCCATATACCTGGACTAATAGCTACTCCATAAGGCAATCTCTTTGGCCTATACGAACCAAAGGATGTATTTACTGTACATAGTTCTTGTGAATTTTCTTTCATTGGAAGCTGTTGAAATGCCTGTCTAAGATCTAACTTAGAAAATACAGTACATCCAGACATAGTTGAAAACATGCTTTTCGGATTTGATAATGGATGTTGAACTACCAGAAGCTCTGTATTCAATGTATTCTTGTAATCTCCACATAACCTAACCTGACCATTTTCCTACACAATTGAACTAATGGTGGAGCCCAATTTGAGTGTGTAACCTTTTCCCCTAAATCTCCAATTTCTAACGTTTTGATTTCTGTTTCAACTGCACTTTTCAATGCATATGGTACTGGCCTTGGAAAAAAAAATTTAGCAGTACTCTTTGATTTCAAAACTAAAATTGCCTTTCCGGTCTTTACTGTACCAACTTTATCTTCAAATACGTCTTTAAACTCTGATTGAATATTATCCATAGACATTTCCTTCTTGTGTTCATATTGTGTACCTGTAACCTTCAAACTACTAGGCCAATCTAATTTCAAATATTGTAACCAATTCAAACTTAGTAAAGTTTGTCCTTTACGTTTAACTATGGCTAATGGCATTCTATATAACTTCTGATCTTTATACTGTACTTCTACGTTCAAAGCATCTATTACCTGAATATTAAAACCATTTTAACTTTAAAAACTCTTTTTGTACCTTCTAATAACAAATTAGGTATGATTCTAGCTGTTTTCATAGACATAATTGATACATTAGCTGCTGCGTAAACTTGCATTACAATTGGTTTACCATTTATGATCACTTCTACCAATATATGTTTCTTTACACCTCTTGTTGACAGAGTTAATGCAAAATGCAAAATCCGTTTCTGATCTATCCTGATTATCATGAACTTTTGCCCCATTATTCTTTTGGCCTATAATATCAACTGCTGCATCTATTTTTTTTGCTTACTGATTAGGGAGTTTACAAACATTTAAAAAATGGCCCATCTCTATACAATGTATGAATGTCCCGTAGTAGGGGATTTCCTTGCTTCGTATGCAAGGTGATCAGTTTTACCACACCTATAGCATTTGGGTTTTTCCTGTTGTTTCTGCATAGAGGTCTGATTCTGCTATTTGTGAACATTAGAGTTCGGCAATTTCCTATGACTAGGCTTTGATGTATTCTTTGTCGGATTCTCATTGTCTTTTAACGTTGAGCTTATCTTGCTAATTTTATAATTTCCCATTCTTTTGCTCATAGAATCACCTATTTTAATACTTTGCCTATTTGAGATTTCTAAAGCTCTGCCTATAATCAATACCTTCTCTAGTGTTAAATCTTCATCTTGCAATGTATTTTTTCTTAGCTCTTGTGTTGTGCAATAGGCAATAACTTGATCTATGATAGCATTTAGCATCTCTAGAAATTCGCATGAAACAGCTAAATTCTCGTATAGTCACAAATGTATAAAGGCTTTTTTGGGGTCAAGCCATGTCGTCCTGATGGAAGTTCCTATAGGGTAGCTTCCTTGGGTATATTACAACTACAGCGATATTCCCAGAGAATTTACCTTAAGGTACCAAGAATTCTAACTCCTGGAGCGAATATCCCTAATAAAAGAACCAGGGATATCGCGAAATATCAGAGGACGTATTCTTATCATGCCACATGGCAATCTGCACCCCGAACAGAGATAACACTACGAAGGGGTCAATTGGCAAGAAAACGAAAACGAGAAAGAAAAGGAGAGCCGCTCGCAAGGCTCTCTCCTCTCCCGTTTCGTAAGCGTGCATTGCGCCGCTCACGGCGCCATCTGTATTCCTTTTTGCGTAGCTTAACAACTCGGTGTTTTTTCCCTGTGTTTCTCGCAAATTCTTGGATTTAATCAATTTATTATGCTTTCTCCAACTTCGTCTGCCTCTGATAAGTTGAGTATTTTTTCTTTTATGTAGAAATGTAGGCTCTTGGTAATTTTTAAAGTGATTAATAGTAATATCTTGGTTACATGAGCTGTTGCCTACCGGAGGCATCCTGGACGCTGTCGCTTGCTAGGTATGAGTTATTTAGTTAGCCAGAGCGACGTTCCCGGCTGTTTTGCTTTAATAATTTTAGCTGTTTAGCGTTTCATAGGATTTCTTTATATGATGCTTTTAGTATTATTTGTCTTGGCGAAGTATTCACCGATTCTGGCCTTCGCTAGACCGTGTAGCCTAGTCATTTGGCCCTAGTACTTTCCTGCATGATATTTAGATTTCCGAGTGTTTTAAAATTTTATTGAAGCTTTAGGCAATTTTATACATTTAAGATTATATTGATTTCTTCCAAGATAGTATACGAGTGAGTTTCGGTGATTTAGGTAATCGATTCTCTTGGCGCCTAGGCTAAGTTGCCTATGGGGCCTTAGTACACTTTCTCATACTCCCCGGTTGCTCTCTTTTCTTCGGAGAAGGTGTGCAATCCCTTTCCCTCTGTTTAAGCCTTGGGCTTAACCCTAGTGGTTTATCTGAATTAACTTTCGATACAACTATATTAGGGTGTTGCTGTTCCTTCCTGTTCCAGTAAGTCTGGCTTCAGTGAGGGGGCAGAACATCAGAGTTCTTAGTCTGAGTCTGTTTATGTCTGGCTTGGGGTTGAGACTCCCTCGCTAGACTGACACAGACATAGGAGGCTTAGCCTCCTTAGGTACTTTCGAAGGTTTCTGTACGAGATGATTCCTTCTTCTTGTGATCTAGCAGACTAGTCCATTGTTGCTGTTCTCGGTGGCAAGAATAAGATCCTTTTTCTGGGAATAGCAACACCTTCCTTGCTTTGGTTCCGGGGGGGTTGGCAAGTATTGCTGGCCTCCCTCCTCGGATCTCCCTTAGGCTAAGATGAGTTTTCTTGGCTGCGGGTGATTCATTACTAAAGCAAGGTTGGTAGGACCCTCTTCGTCCCTCACCCCTCTTTCCTCTGTAATGGCCTAGCCGTTACATTACTGTCCGTCATTCTACATCTGTACCTAGCATAGGTTAGGATGTGGAGTTGACTCAGTCCCTTGCTGGCCGGCAGAGTGTGCCGGCCGGCAAAGGTCTTCTGCTTTGAGTGCTGCCCGGACCTCCCTTGGTCCCTCATCCATGTTTGTCTGTAGAGCCAGATGGCATTGGTCAGGAAGCCTGAATTATATTCTCCCCTTCCTTATGTGCACTCTTTCGGGTTGCCGGGCTTTGAGGTAGTACAGTCTCTTATCCCGGCATCCATTCTGTTTTCTTCTAGTGTTGTACCGTAGCCGGGCAGTCGGAGTTCTCTGGTTCTTTTGCTGCCGGCCTGAATCGGTTGTATACCTTTGCCGGCCGGCTATTATCACGCCATTGTCTGCCGGTCGCTACGATTGGTGGCCGGCAGCCGGGTGCTACCTTGTGTAGTTGCCGGCCGGCAGTCATTGCCAGCCGGCACTGGCTGTTGCCAGCCGGCACTGGCTGTTGCCAGCCGGCAGTTACTGCCGGTCGGCACATTCATTTGAACCAGCGTTCTGCCGTCTTATAGCTCTTAAGTATTATGCTTTAGATCTAGTTATGGTGAGTGCCGGCCGGCACACTACCTTCTATACTGTACCAGTATTCTTCAGTATAGTATATACTGTAGGGAGAAAACTATAGTATAGTATTGTTACAACAATGTGTTTTCTAACATTCTTGTGTTGTCTTGCACAGCCCTTTGGTGATGCCTTACAGATAAAGAAAGTGAGTTCTTTCTTGTCTACTATCCGGTATTTTAAAATCATCCCTTAGGTGTGAGCTACACGTTTCCTCTGGAAATTTTTCATTGGTTGCTCCAGGACAGATTAACCATACGATTTTATTATCCGGAAGGTTGCAACAATTGACTGTGCGGGAAACACAAGTGTGTCTTTCCTTTCTGTTTTATTATGCTAAACTATGTATATCCAGTGATACGTAGTTCACTTGATACTCATGGAAATTTCTTCTCTTTACAGGAGGACCATCCAAAGTGCGGAAGTGTTTTCTGCAACGTCTGCAGCAAGAACTTCTGCGGACATGAGTTGTGTAGGAGGCACGCAGCATGCGCTGTCTCCAAGGGTGATCTCCGGTATTGGGACCCGCAGGTATGTACCGTGTGCACTAACCTGGTTGCTGAGGCTTTTGATTCCCCTAGGACGGCGGAGTCAAGGGATATAGCAAGGGAGAAGCTTCGTACCTGGGTAAGGGGTTTCCAGAAGAACACCTCTGGACCTTATCTTCCAAGTGAGAAGATGAGGGCTTACCTTTTCCCCAGAGCGTCAGCTGATGCAGTGATTCCCCAGCCTCAAGTGGAGATCCCCGTAGTACAGATCCCGGTGGATGCTGAAGTCGCGGTCGCCCTGCAGGACCAGTTGGACGACAGCATGTCGGAGGTGTCCGAGCGTCTGGAAGACGACCTCCTGGCAGAAGGCCAGGATGAAGATCAGGCTCCAGACATTGAAGAGGAAGAGGTCGACGAGGTGTCGGCTGCTCCGGTTCAGGTCCCCGAACCTATTCCCTCAACATCGTCCGCTCTCCCAGTAGAGCTGGGACAGGCCCTCTCCTCCATCGTTGGAATGATCCAACAGATGCGGGAGGAGAATGATGAGAAGGCGGCTGCAATGGAACTGCAGATGCAGAAACTTGCAGCATCACGTGGGCCCCAAAAGAGGCTCAACGTGAAAGACCTTCCCTTGTGCTCAGATGCTAACCCGTGGAGATATGCTGAGCACATGCCGATGACGGTCGGAAAGATCGTCATGTCGGAAAAGTTGGGCTCAGTTCCCCTAGAGGAGGTGGAATTCTGGCCCAGCAAAGGGTCGTATCTGGACTGTTATGTCCGTTTGAGGAAGGAACCAGCTTCAAAGGAGGAGACAGAGCCGAAGGAGGTCATAGTTATGGACCATGCTAAGGCTCAAGCTTTGCTTTCATCCTCGATGAAAGAGAGGGGCTTCACGAACTCAAAGGTTGCTGCTTTGAGTAAGAAGCATTCTTCCTTTGTGTCCTCTCCTGCTAGAGCCTTCCCCTTTTTGCAGAAAGGGTTTGCGGCTGTGCTAAAAGCAGTCGAGGCTAGCAAGCAATGCCCCTCCTTGGAGGAGTGTAAACCCTTGTCGCTGGCCCTACCTATGGACCACAAGGACTGGAAGGACATCCATCTTACCTTCTCAGTCGGGAAGTTGGAGGCTGATATTGCCGGACGTCAGTTCGGTGAGAACCTCCCTAAGCTGTGTGACTTTCTTTTGCGGAGGGAGCTCGAGACGAAAGAAAGACTGGCTGCCTCATTGTCTCTTCAAACCACTCTTAAGACAATGGCAAGTGACCCCAAGGTTCATGAGATGTTCATGGTAGTGGCCAAGACTCATCTGGCCACAGTGACGAAGGATCTTTACAGCTTCGTCAGGGCGAGGAGAGCTTGTAGGTAGTTTGTGTTCGCCTCGGCTGCGGTGAGGCATGAGCCAAGGAAACTAATCTCCTCCAACATTTGGGGCAAAGACCTTTTCCCTAACGAAGCGGTCAAGGAGGTTGTGGATAAGGCCGCCACGGAGAATAGAAACCTTCTCCAGAAGTGGGGCCTGTCTATCAAGAGAAAGTCTTCCCCGGATGAGGGTCCCCAACCAAAGAGGAAGACTAAGAGGACTAGGCTACCCTCTCGGCCAGCCAAGCCATTTAGACAGCAACAGCAACAGCAATTGCCTATGCCTTCAGTGCCCCAGATGGTGGCACAAACCCCGACCACATTCCAGTGGGTACCCCAAGCCGTGTCGACACAGTCTCCGGCATTTAACCCAACGTTCGAAGGGCAGTCAGCTACCTTTCGAGCAAAGCCTAGAGTAGCTGCCAGAGGCTCGTCTAGGCACCCCTCAAGGGGAAGGGGATTCAGGGGTGGTCGCGGTCAGGGAGGCAAGACCTCAGGACAGCAGTCGAAGTGAGATGATACCGGTAGGAGGGAGACTTCAGAATTTTCGGGATCGGTGGACCTTCAATCCCTGGGCCCACAGCCTACTCAAGAATGGACTGGGCTGGAGCTGGTACAGCACTCCACTCCCGTGCCCTCGATTTTTCCAACACTCCACCCCCGTTCTGGAGGAGTACATTCAAGAACTGTTGGAGAAAAAAGTGATCCGAAGGGTAAAGTCCATCAAATTCCAAGGGAGGCTGTTTTGTGTTCCCAAGAAGGACTCGGAAAAACTCAGAGTCATTCTGGACTTGTCGCCACTCAACAAGTTCATAGTGAACTGCAAGTTCAAGATGCTAAAACACTGCAACACATAAGGACCTTACTGCCCAAGAGGGCATTTACCGTCTCCATAGATTTGTCAGACGCCTATTGGCACGTTCCAATCAATCGCCGACTCTCCCCCTACCTAGGGTTCAAGCTACAACGAAGACTATACGCCTTCAGAGCCATGCCATTCGGGCTAAATATAGCCCCAAGGATCTTCACGAAGCTTGCGAGCATAGCTCTCAAACAATTACGCCTAAAGGGAATTCAGGTGGTAGCCTACCTGGACGACTGGCTGGTGTGGGCAGCATCCAAGACAGAATGCTTGCAAGCTTCCCTGCAGGTGATCCAGTTCCTAGAGTATCTATGCTTCAAGATCAACAGAAAAAAGTCTCGACTTAATCCATCTCAAAAGTTCCAGTGGTTGGGAATCCACTGGGACCTAGTGTCACACCGATTCTCCATCCCGGCGAAGAAGAGGAAGGAGATAGCTGGTTCTGTCAAGAGACTTCTGGATTCCGAAAGGATATCAAGACGCGAACAGGAGAGAGTGCTGGGTTCTCTCCAGTTTGCTTCGGTAACAGACCCGGTGCTAAGAGCACAGCTAAAGGATGCAACCGGAGTTTGGAGAAGTTATGCATCAAGAGATCTGAGAAGACCAGTTCCGCTTCGTCTACGTACTCTTCTCAGGCCTTGGTCCCAAGCCGGACGACTAAAGAAGTCGGTACCTCTTCAGCCAACTCCCCCCTCGTTGACTATTCACACAGATGCCTCGAAGGAGGGGTGGGGAGGGCATTCTCATCGGAAGAAGGCCCAAGGGACGTGGTCCAATCTATTCAAGACATTTCACATAAACTTTCTGGAAGCTATGGCAGTGCTCCTTACCTTGAAGAAAGTCTCCCCGTGTCGCTCGATCCACATAAGGTTGGTGCTGAACAGCGAGGTGATTGTGAGATGCTTGAATCGACAAGGATCAAGGTCACCACCTCTCAACCAGGTGATGTTGGCCATCTTTTGACTGGCGGAAAAGAAGAAGTGGTACCTGTCGGCAGTTCACCTTCAAGGAGTACGCAATGTGACAGCGGACGCTCTATCCAGGTTCACACCGATAGAGTTGGAATGGTCCCTAGACGCAGGATGGTTCTCCTTCATCTTGAGTCAAGTCCCAAAACTGCAGATAGACCTCTTTGCGACGAAAGACAACAAGAAGTTACCCCTATACGTGTCCTCGTACGAGGACCCCTTGGCGGAAGCAGTGGACGCGATGTCCCTCGACTGGAACAGATGCTCCAGGATTTATCTGTTCCCTCCTCACAACCTTCTGTTGAGGGTCCTCAACAAACAGATCCTTCAAGGGAGTAGCGGCAATAGTGGCTCATAAGTGGCCGAACAGCGTGTGGTTCCCTCTGGCATTGGAACTACGGCTGAAGTTTCTACCGCTACCAGATCCAGTTCTGACCCAGCGAGTCCAGAAGTCGACTGTCTGCGCTTCATTACAGAAAACCCGGACCCTGCAGCTCATGATTTTCTCTCCCTAGCGGTGAGGAAGCGTTTCGGGATTTCGAAAGACAGCATAGACTTCTTAGAGGAATATAAGTTCAAATCTACTAGAAGGCAATATGAGTCATCTTGGAGAAAGTGGGTGGCCTTTGTCAAGGCGAAGAATCCGCAGGAGATCTCGACGGACTTCTGCTTATCTTTCTTCATCCACCTCCATGGTCAAGGGTTGGCAGCTAACACGATTTCAACGTGTAAATCTGCTTTGACAAGACCCATTCTATATGCTTTCCAGGTCGACCTCGCTAACAAGATTTTTAATAAAATTCCGAAAGCCTGTGCTAGGCTCAGACCTTCAGCACCTCCAAATCCCATTTCATGGTCTTTAGATAAAGTTCTTCATTTCGCTTCACTGTTGAACAATGAGGAGTGTGCGTTAAAGGATTTGACCCAAAAAGTTATTTTCCTATTTGCACTAGCGTCCGGGGCCAGGGTTAGTGAGATTGTAGCCCTCTCGAGACACGAAGGTCGTGTTCAGTTCTTGGATGGGGGAGAGCTGAACCTGTTTCCGTATCCTACGTTTCTCGCCAAGAACAAGTTACCCACCAACAGGTGGGATCCCTGGAGAATCTGCCCTCTGAAAGAAGATGCATCTCTATGCCCAGTAGAATGCCTAAAGGTCTATCTTCGTAGAACTTCAGACTTCAAGGGTGGTCAACTATTCAGGGGAGAAACATCAGGCTCAAATTTATCACAGAAACAACTCAGGGCAAAAATCACATATTTTATTCGCAGAGCGGATCCTGACAGTACACCTGCAGGTCACGATCCGAGGAAAGTTGCCTCATCCTTGAATTTCTTTAATTGTATGGATTTTGAACATCTTCGTTTATACACTGGCTGGAAGTCTTCCAGAGTGTTCTTTCGTCACTATGCGAAGCAAGTGGAGCAACTAAAGAGGTCTGTGGTAGCAGTGGGTTGCGTCGTTAACCCTGCTGTTTAACTCTGCTAGGAACAGTGGATTTAATTGGGACGATTAATTCCAGGGTGAGTGTGTA
The DNA here is from genome assembly GCF_036898095.1 of Palaemon carinicauda. Classification (NCBI taxonomy): domain Eukaryota; kingdom Metazoa; phylum Arthropoda; class Malacostraca; order Decapoda; family Palaemonidae; genus Palaemon; species Palaemon carinicauda. Next base: position 47,299,820 of record NC_090733.1, read on the forward strand.
GTTACATACTGTCCTACAAACTAAGTGTGAGGGCACCGGGTTGCCCACATTGACTGTTCCACTTTCAAAGGTGAACCTAGCATAAGTGCAGACATGTGTGCCGAGCGTTTCTAACGCTAATGTGACTAATTAGTAATACAGACTTTTACAACTTTGATACCTCGGTATGTTAAAAGTGGCGCTAATGCTTTTCTTTCAGATAAACAAGTTTCTGTTTACTATCATGCTTATGCTTAATTTTTTGGTTATCCTCCTCTTATATATATATAATTGTTGTTAACCTGTTTTATTTATTGTCTTTCAATAAACTAGTTCTTGCGAACCCTGCGTCTCCTTGACCTGTGTCAATTTATTGATAATAATTGAGCATTCTTACTATGTATATTTATCTAGGATAATTCTAATAGATTGTTCCTTTATGCAAGCTATTTTTGCATTGGTTTATGCTTTCCCTTAGCGGGAGGACTCCATGCCCTAAGGGGACGGTGGCGGATATGCAAGTTTCCTCCTGTTGGATATAAACCTTGGTCCAATACAGTATTGAACGGAGAACTGGTCGATATTTCATATTGACGCAGTGGTTCTTTACAAACTATGCTTTACATGATATAGGGTGAGACCACTATATTGGCTTGCCTGTTATTCATACATAGGTATATGTACTCCTCGAGACTTTTCCAGAGTCTAGTAGGACTCTTCCCTGTAGGGGGCAGGAAGCACTAACATGGTTTATGGTTAGTTGAAAAAATGTATAACGGTAACATCTTAGGTCTCTAGGTCTAGTCGACCGGGGAAATACCTCCGGGGAGTACGGCACATTTTGAGAATCCACAGATACAGTAATGCTCTGGTATACTTCCATCAGGACGACATGGCTTGAGCCCAAAAAACGGATTTTGAGCGAAGCGAAAAATCTATTTTTGGGTGAGATGGCCATGTCGTCCTGATGGACCCGCCCTTCCCTTTCTATGAAAGGGCTGTAGGTCCCCTCCCTACATACAGTATCTGTAGCACCTCGTGTATCGCTGCAAGGAATACAGATGGCACTGTGAGCGGCGCAATGCACGCTTACGAAACGGGAGAGGAGAGAGCCTTGCGAGCGGCTTTCCTTTTTTTTCTCGTTTTCGTTTTCTTGCCAATTGACATCTTCAAAGTGTTATCTCTGTTCGGGGTGCAGATTGCCATGTGGCGTGTCAAGAATACGTCCTCTGATATTTCGCGATATCCCTGGTTCTTTTATTAGGGATATTCGCTCCAGGAGTTAGAATTCTGGTACCTTAAGGTAAATTCTCTGGGAATATCGCCGTAGTTGTAATATACCCAAGGAAGCTACCCTATAGGAACTTCCATCAGGACGACATGGCCATCTCACCCAAAAATAGATTTTTTGCTTCGCTCAAAATCCGTTTTTTGGGCTCGAGCCAAAACGTCCTGATGGAAGGTTCCTTCAGTAGTTTCCTTAGGGTATATATGACTACAGTAGATATTCCCAGAGAATTAAACTAAAGGTTTCACAGGGGAAGTGTGGCAAGTATCGGAGGAGCCGTTGCTAAGCTCTCCTCCTGCGTTACTGTTACGGTACCTAGCGATGTAAACAAATGGCCGCCTTAGCTGGTCGCCATCTTGACTGACGTCACATCTGCGCACCTATCCTCATTCCTTCTAACTAGGTGTTTTTTCCCAGGGCTCGCTAAGTAATTTTGGAGAGGATGTCAGATGTGTCCGAAGACACTGAAAGGACCCTGATGGCTGAGGGTCAAGAAGAAGAAGAAGATCAAGTGGAGACTCCTGATTCCGAGGGTGAGATCGCCCGCGCACCCTCTATGGCTTCCATTGTGGTTTTGGAACCAGTCCCCTCTACATCTGTCACTCCAATACCTGCAGTGGTGGGCACCCAGGATACCCTCCAAGCTTTGGTGGCATTCCTGGCATGCAAACCTTAAGAGGGAAATATTGAGTATGAAAAAACAGATGCCGAAGAAGATTAGCGTCAAGGATCTTCCTCCATCTCAGTGACCAATCCCTGGAGGCATGCTAAACACATGCCCATCACGACCAGACGTATCTTTATTAATGACAAACTAGGCTCCATCCCCCTCAAAGAGATGGAGTTCTATCCTAGTTTTGATGCCTACCCGGACTGTTACGTCCGTCTCAAATCTGAACCAGTCTCCAAGGAGGAGACCGAACCTAAGGAGGTCATAGTGTTTAACCACTCCAAGGCTCTAGCTCTTCTGGCCGACTGCCTCAAGAGCAGGGGCTACGCCAATCCCATGGTGCCGGCCCTGAGCAAGAAACACACGTCCTTTCTTGCTCCTCCCACCATGGTCTTTCCTTTTGCTGAAAAGGCCTTGCATTCAGTGTTGAAGGCGGTGGAGGAAGGAAAACCCTGCCCTACATTGGAGGAATATAGGCCTCTCTCCCTCGCCCTACCTCTCGATGATATAGACCTGTCCAACGAAATCTTTAACAAACTTCCAAAGGCATGTGCTAGACTCCGTCCTGCACCTCCACCGAGACCCATCTCCTGGTCTCTTGATAAGGTGCTCCATTTTGCATCTAGCCTGGATAATGAATCTTGCCATCAGAAAGACTTGACTCAAAAAGTGATTTTCCTTTTTGCTCTCGCCTCGGGAGCCTGAGTCAGTGAAATAGTGGCTTTATCTAGAGAAGTGGGCCAGATACAGTTCGCCGAAACAGGGTAACTTACCCTCTTCCCTCACCCAACATTTATCGCTAAAAATGAACTCCCACTAAGAGGTGGGGTCCCTGGAGAATCTGCCCTCTGAAGGAAGATGTCTCTCTATGCCCAGTGGAGAGTCTAGAGGTCTATCTTTGAAGAACTTCAGACTTTGGCAGAGGACAACTCTTTAAAGGAGAAACATCGGGAAGTAATTTGTCACTCAAACAACTAAGGGCGAAGATCACCTACTTTATTCGCAGAGCGGATCCTGACAGTATACCCGCAGGTCATGATCCCAGAAAAGTCGCCTCTTCCCTAAATTTCTTTCAAGCTATGGATTTCGAAAGCCTTCAATCTTTCACAGGCTGGAAATCCTCAAGAGTATTTTTTAAACACTATGCAAAGCATGTGCATGAACTCAAGAGATTCGTGGTAGCCGCAGGTAGTGTATTAAAACCTGCTGCTTAGTGCTGCGTAGGACAGTGAGGTATTTCGGGACTCTAACTCAACAGGTGCCTGTGTTGACCCTAGTGCGATGCATAGTGATTTTAAGTGCCACCTGGTGTCACGAAAGACTGTTCTTCTACAAGGTGAAGTAACATAGACTTGAACACGTGTGCCACATGTTTACTTGGGTATGAAGTGTAATTAAGACTCTAAAAGACCTTATAGTTCCTTTGGAACCTATGTGTGTAATGGCAAGTTCTTCCTTTTCAGTTTCCACACCCTCGCCTTATGTAGTCTTTAGTCTATGTTTGTTAACCAACAATTTTACTGTAATTTATTTACCTTATATCATATTAACGCGAATATTTTCCTGAATAAAATAGAAATTTCGCTATCATATGCATCTTATTTCACCCTACTATATGAAATACATTACTGTTAAAGAGTTTTATTGCCCCTACTTTTTACCTTTATTATAATTCATGTTATAATATTGCTTATATCTGATATATACTCACCTAAAGAAAAGTGAAATACTTGTTCCAACACAAGTACTTAACTTTCCTGATCTGTCTGCGAGACCGACAAGATCCTCGTCTACAGGTGAGTTTTCTTCATCAGGTTACTTCAAGACGTTCTTTTCGTCCAAATAGGACTTCCCGGCCAGTGGGGCAGGAAGCCATGTCATAGTTTGTGCCATTGGTAGTGACATGTAACAGAGATGTCACGGTCTCTAAGGTCATCAGACCAAAGGAATATTGTTTAGAAGTCGAAGGCACTACTAAAATGGGAAAAATCCACGATAAACTAATTCTCTGGTACACTTCCATCAGGACGTAATGGCTTGAGCCCAAAAAACGGATTTTGAGCGAAGCGAAAAATCTATTTTTGGGTGAGATAGTCATGACGTCCTGATGGACCCGCCCTGATTCTCTATTTTGGCCTGTCAGGCCCCTACCTCTCTTATTGTATCATGGAGGCTTACAGAGACGCCGGAAGGAATGAGGATAGGCGCGCGGATGTGACGTCAGTCAAGATGGCGGCCAGCTAAGGCAGCCATTTGTTTACATCGCTAGGTACTGTAACAGTAACGCAGGAGGAGAGCTTAGTAACGGCTCCTCCCATACTTGCCACACTTCCCCACGAAGTGTAAACGCTATGTGGGGTGCAGATAGCCATGTGGCATGTCAAGCATACGTCCCCTGTTATTATACGATACCCTAAAGGGAAACCTCATGGGTACTCGCGCCAGAAGTTAGAATTCTGTGAAACCTTTAGTTTAATTATCTGGGAATATCTACTGTAGTCATATATACCCTACGGAAGCTACTGAAGTAACCTTCCATCTCATCCAAAAATAGATTTTTCGCTGTAAATTGATATCATTAAAAAAAAAAAAGTTAACTTGAGGGGCAAAATATGTAGTAAGAGCCTTAATCGCAGCTTCACTAGTGTCATTGGTAGGTTGTTGTGTCTTAAACACTTCCCGAACCTCTCTACAGGCTGTGTGCAGTAATAACACCTTCTTCTGTACCTCTTTCATACTAAAAATACTACTAAATATATATTAAATTCCTCACACCACTGTTTACATCGTGTTGCGACAGAATTGGGTTCAACAACAAAGCTGAAATATTATGGACGTTCTTTTTCCAGAAAAAATTTGACCTTTTGCCTGCATTAGGGTAGACAAATGAAATATACAAAATGAACTTGTAACCTCCTAAACAAAGTAAATTCTAACCTAATTCCTTTGTAGGTAATTGCACTTTTTTGTGAGTTTGTGTAACCAACTTAGGTAGTTCTACACTTGATGATAATTCATGTAAAACTAACTCTTACTTACCGTAGATATTTACCTAGGCACCTGGACAAATTTTAATCATGCCTTACCTGGTCCTAACAAAAAAATTTTGAGCAAAGCGAAAAATCTATTTTTGGTGAGAGTGCCATGTCGTCCTGAAGGAAGGTTCCTTTAGGTAGCTTTCTAAGGGATATCTGCTACAGTGATACTCCCAGAGAATTAAACCGGTCTCCAGAATTCTAACTCCAGGCGCGAGTATCCAGTAAAGGATATCGTGTAATATCAGGGGGACGTATACTAGATAAGACACATAGCAATCCTCACCCGGAATAGCTTTATCTCTTTGATGAAAGGGGGAAGAGTGGCAAAAGAAGGGGGTGCTGATCTAGGTAACCGGTGGACCTCTTTTCCCATTACTAATACGACTTCATTCCTTTTCTTGTCGTTAAGCAGAAATGGCCGCAGATAGAGTAACTTTGGGAGGGGTCAGCAAAGGGAGGGTCCATCACGACGACATGGCACTCTCACCTGAAAATAGATTTATCACTTTGCTCAAAATCCGTTTTTTGGGCTCAGGCCATGTCGTCCTAATGGAAGCATACTAGAGAATTAATTTGAAATTACTATAGCTGTGGTTTTGTGTATGTGCCTTCTACCTCGAATGGATTTCCTTATCTGGTCTGCTAGACCTGTATGTGAGATTCCAGTTACCTGTCATTTCCACTAGACCTGGAACTGGTTTAGTGCTTCCTGGCCCCTGCAGGGAAAGTGTCGACATTGACAATAAGGATTCAAGGCTTGAATTTCCGTAGGAACGAAAGGTAAAACTTAGAGATTACCTTTCACATACCTTGGAAATCTCTATCCTGATTTCAAGTTGGGCCCTTCTAGGTTTTACTTAAAACTCTAGCATGTTTTATTTGTCTGCAACGGAGATAGCAACAATAAGACGCAAATACGTTTTATATTTTTATCTTGCAATAGATTATCTAATGTAGTTACAACAGGGTATAAATCTGATCCAGCATTGAAAACACACCAGTGTCCCTATTTTCTCTTGTAGAAAAAATATGTAATTTCATTATCGGAATAATGCTACTCAATGGAGATGTGAAACCAAATTTGACTGACTTGTACAGATTTTGGGAATGCATAAACACTGATGCAAACGTCCACCCGGCACTGGTGTTATTGGTCAGATATGCACCTATATGGAACAGTGTGTTGATCATCGTTGTGATTTGCACTCAAAGTTAAGTGTACCTATGCACCAGTTGCACTGGAAAGTCCCAAAACAGTTCACTGTTCATCACATTGCTAGACGACGGGTTTTATAACACTACCTGCCGCCACCACAAAATGTTTTATTTCATGTACTTGCTTCGCATAGTGGTTGTAAAAGACCCTGGATGATCTCCACCTAGTGTATGATCGGAGTCTTCCAAAGTCCATGTGTTGAAAGAAGTTCAACGAAGAAGCAACTTTCCTTGGATCGTGACCTGCGGGTGTACTGTCAGGATCCGCTCTGCGAATAAAGTAGGTGAGCTTTGCTCTCAGTTGTCTTAGGGGTATGTTTCATCCTGAGGTTTCGCATCTGAAGAGCTGTCCTCCGTTGAAGTCTGAAGTTCTTCGAAGATAGTCCTTAAGACACTCTAATGTGCACAGAGAGGTATCTTCCTTCAGTGGGCAGATTCTCCAAGGACCTCACCTCTTGGTGGGTAGCTCATTCTTGGCAAGAAAGGCAGGATCAGGAAAGAGGCTCAGTTCTCCTGTTTCTAGGAACTAAATATGGCCTTTGTTTCTAGATAAGGCCACTATTTCACTTACTCTAGCCTCTGAGGCTATGGCAAACAGAAAAATTACTTTCCGTGTTAGATCCTTTAGAGTACAATTCTCATTGTTTAGGTTCAAAGCATAGTGCAAGACTTTGTCCAAAGACCACATGATGGGCTTTGGTGGGGTTGCTGGCTTTAGTCTAGCGCATGCTTTTGGGATCTTATTAAAGATTTCACTAGAGAGGTCCACTCCAAAAGCGTACAGAAGTGGTCTAGCCGGGGCCGACTTACACGAGGTAATTGTAATGGAAGCCAGGCCTTGTTCGTGTAGGAATATGAAGAAAGTTAGACAAAAATCTATCAATATTTCTGTCGGTTCCCTTGATTTCACAAAGGACACCAATTTCTCCCATGACAATTCATATTGTCTCCTAGTCGAACTTGACTTATACTCTTCGATGAAGTCAACTCTATCCTTAGAGATTCCAAACCTTTTGTTCGCCGCTAGGGCGAGAAAATCGTGAGATGTAGGCTGTTGGTTCTCGAGGATGAAGCGTAGACAGTTGACTCCTGGACCAGTTGGGATAATGCTGGGTCTGGCAGAGGGAACAGCTTCAGTTTCAGTTGTAGAAGTAGAGGGAACCAATTGCTTTTGTGCCACATGGGGACCACTATTGTTGCTGTCCATCTGAAGGATCTTAGCTTGTCGAGGACTCTTAGCAGGAGGATGGTTGGTGGAAAGAGGTAAATGGGATTCCACCTGCTCCGGTCGAGGGACATGGTTTCCATCAACTCTGTTTGAGGGTCCATCTAAGGGGCTACATAACGAGGTAGTTTCTTGTTGTCGCTCGTTGTGAAGAGGTCGGTCTGCAGTTCTGGAATTTTTCCGAGGTGAAGGAGAATGGGTCTGCGTCTAGGGACCATTCTGTCTCTATAGGCTTTTGCGTGTATTGAGCGTCCGCCGTCACATTGCAGAACCCTTGCAGGTCAACTGCTGATAGGTGCCATCCCTTCTTCCTTGTCAGGTGGAAGGTGACTAATATCACATGTCCGATGTGAGATGATCTCGAGCATTGTCGATTTAGACATTTTGCTATGCCTTCGTTGTTCAGGGCCAATCTGATGTGGATTGTTCTGTGAGGGGATAGTCTCTTCAACGTCAAGAAAACTGCCAGAGCTTCCAAAACGTTTATATGAAAAGTTTTGAGCTGGTGCGACCAATTCCCTTGCACTTTTCTCTCGTGAGAATGGCCACCCTATCCTTTCGAGGAGGAGTTCATGTGTACTGATGGTTGTAATGGTTGCAGGGGAATTGTTCATGCTAGGCTCTTGGCTGTTAACCACGGCCTTAACTGTGTGCGCAACAGGGTCAGTGTCAACCTTGGTTGATCTCTTCGAGCGTTTGATGGGTATCTTCTCCAGACTCCTGACGCATCTTTTAGATGTGCTTTTAGCACCGGGTCTGTCACTGCCGCAAACTGGAGAAAGTCCAATATTCTTTTCTACTGGCGTCTTGAAATCCTCTTGTAACGGATTAGTTGCTTGACAGATCCCTCTATCTCTCTCCTCTTCTTGGATGGAATGGAGAGGTGGTGTGACTTCAAGTTCCATTGGATTCCTAGCCATTGGAACTTCTGAGCTGGAGGAAGGCGAGACTTCTTGCAATTGATGTTGAAGCCCAGGTGTTCCAGGAACTGGATGACATTGTTGGCTGCCTACAGACAAGTAGTCTTGGCTGCTGCCCATACCAGTCAATTGTCTAGATATCCTAGTAATTGAACTCCTTCGAAGTGTACCTGCTGGACGATTTTATCTGCCGGCTTCGTGAATATCCTTGGGGCAGTATTAAGTCTGAAGGGCATTGCTGTGAAGACACACTTCTTCTGTAGCATGAATCCTAGGTAGGAGGAGAAAGGGCGGCTCAATGGAAGATGCCAGTGAGCCTCTGTTGGGTCTATTGAGACTGTTTGCTCCTTTTGGTAGAAGGGTCCTTATGTGTTGCCAAGTAACCATCCAGAACTTGTTGTTCTCGATGAACTTGTTGAGTGGACACAAGTCTTGAATGACTCTGAGTTAGTCTGAGTCTGTTTGGGAACACAAAACAGCCTTCCCTGGAATTTGATGGAATTCACTTTCCTTATTACCTTCTTGTTCAAGAGTTGTGTGGTATATTCTTCTCACGAGGGGGGGGGGGAGTGTTGGAAGAATTTTGAAAAACGGGGTGGAGTTCTGTTCCATTTCTACCCGAGTCCATTAGTTAATAGGCGGTGGGCCCAGGGATCGAAGGTCCAGCAATCCCGAAAGTGATACGGTCTGCCTCCTACCTGGAACCCCTCTTTGGATTGGGGGTCCTGTGGATTTGTTTTCGTGACCATGTCCTACTCAGCCCCGGGAGGAGTCACCTCTGGGTGAACTTCCTTTCTGAATAAGGCGAAAGGAAGTCGAGTGGCTCTCAACGTTACGGCTAAACATTGGCAACCGAGCTACCAGTTGTTGAGGGACCATCTGGAAAGTGGTTTGAGGCATCGTGGTCATAGTCACAGCAGAAAGCTGTGAAGGTCTGAGTGGTCTGCTTGCCTTTTTATTCTTAGGCTCGGGACCTCCGTCTGAGGAAGATTTCCTCTTTGAGCTCATGCCCCAACTTTGGAGAAGGTTCCAGTTCTCCGTGGTTGCTCTGGCTATGATCTCTTGGACCAGTTTCTGTGGGAAAAGATCTATACCCCTGATGTTCGAGGTAATCAGTTTCCTTGGTTCGTGTCTTATGGTCGCTGAGGCCAAAACGAACTATCTGCAGGCTCTCCTCGCTCTGAGGAAAGCATATAAGTCTTTTACAAGGGTACCCATGTGGGACTTGGCCAGGAAAATGAACATTTCTGGGGCGTTCTGTAGACCTGCACTCATTTCCTGGCAGTTCTGATGTGAAAGGGAGGCCGCAAATCTCTCCTTCGTCTCCTCTTCCCTCCTCAGAAGATGGTCTGGCAACTTCGGAAGGTTCTCATTGAACTGCTGGCTTACTATCTCTGGATCAAAATTAGAGACGGAGAAGGTTAGGTGGACATCCTTCCACTTCTCCTCGCAGGCAGACAGTGCTAGAGAGAAAGGTTTGCATTCCTCTAGGGTTGGGCAGGGTTTACCCTCGTCGACTGCCTTGACGGCGAAGTCTAGTGCTTTCTCCGAAAAGGGGAAAGAGATGGAGGAAAGAGCAAGAAAGGTGGGATGTCTCTTGCTCAGTTCTGAGACTTAGCAGTTGGTGTACCCGGCTCCTTTCAAGTTTTTCAGGAGGATGGCTTGCTCCTTGTCATGCTCGAAGACAATGACCTTTTTGGATACCGTTTCCTCACGGGTTGCATGTTCATCCCGCAGTCTCACGTAACATTCTGGGTAAGCTGAAAAGGTAGGCAAGAATTCAAGATCTTCAATCAGTTTGGTCCCCAACTTTTCAGAGACGAATAGTTTCCCATTCATCATGGGCATATGCTCCGCATATCTCCAGGGGTTGGATTTGGAGCGGTGAGAGAGATTCAGCACTTTAAGGGGCTTCTTAGTAGAGCTCTTGGTAGGTCCGGAGTGGTCCGTCCTCTCTTGCAATAGTATCTGTTGCAGTCTGAGTGATTTTCTCATCGTCGCTTGTACCTTTTGGAACAACTCCATCATCCGTTGAATCAAAGTGAGGATCTCTTCGTCTCTTGGTTGTGGAGTTGGGATTAAAGAGGTAGACGGCATAGGTTGGTATGCCACCACGGGAAACTAAGGGTGTTCGGTTGCTATTGGAACGGATCCTTCTCTGTGTCAATGGACACTTCTGACTTCCTTTCTTGGTGGATGTCCACGACTTCCAGTGTCTTGTCTATGTCCGCATCAATCTTCAGTTGTATGAGTGAAGACTGTACCTGCTCCTGCAGCACCACCACATTTGGTAGAGCCTTGAGGAACAGTAGGCACCCTAGAGAGTCGTTGGGTAAGTATGGTCCCTGATAATTCTTTTGTAATCTACTTACCCATTTGTTAAGGGTCTCCCTCGCTGTATCTCTAGTCTTTATGCAGACTGAGGAGTTCTCCCAAGCCGTTGGCCAGCAGGGTCGAACAGGTGGGGCAACCCTTCGGGTCCAAATACTCGAGGACTCCCGACACGATGCAGCAGGGGACATGAGTCCTGCACTTTGTGTGGCACAAAAGTCTTTGCCTTTGTGGCTGCAGGCTAAGGCTGCACACTTCTCCATTGGCTCCTCATGTAAAGGAAAAGGTGCTTAATGAGTATATAATTTTTTATATCAGTGATATAAAAGCTTACAATTTTTATCAACAATAGTAATTACTATTGTTTATGGTAGCTTAGGATAGTAAGCTGGAAAGGAAGTAGGAAAGACACATATCTGTGTTTCCCCTCCCAGGCCCTTGCTGAGACCTACATCAGTAATTAATACTTAGTTCCCTGATAAGGAGAATACAAGGTAGGAGTAAACTCTAGGGACTAGAGTTGGGGTTAGTAAGCGCTATACAAACATTATCTACCTGTATTAATATAAACACTGATCGGTGATTTTATAAGGTTCTGATGATCGAAATAAACCATCTGGGTGTTGAGGCAGTACTCAGCCTCAACATAAAATTGTGGTCCCAACAATTGACTGCGACAGGAAGCACAGAGTAGGTTAGAAAATATGTGTACTACTGTATATATATATATACTGTAGTTAGCCGGAGCACTGCCGGGGTTAGGTTAGTACCTGGCGGCACTAACTGATAGGAAGAGAGAAAACATTGAGGAAGGAGAGATTCCTATTATTATGGTTAGCATATCAATTGGGAGTGTAGGAGGACTATCAGGCCGCCTACTGTCTCCTTGCTCGAATGAGAGTTCCAATAGAAGGGATAAGAATCTGTCTGATTCTGGCTTCCACTAATCCCCAAAAGGGCTTTCACCGGCTATGCCGGCAGCGGCAACAATTGTGTATGGCAGTCCAAGGGAGGGATGAGGCCTTCTCAAAGTATGTTAGGTTTCCCACTGGCAGCCGTCAGGGCCGGCTCAGTCTTCCCCCCAATGATATTCACTTCATGTGAGGGAAGGAAGAAAGGGGGAAGGTGGCTGAGGCGGCTGAACTAACTGCCGCTGGTAGGGTACCAGCCGGTATCGCAGTCAACCTAGCAAACCAGGATGACTGTCAAAATACCAGTGAAAGAGAATTGTGACGGCTATGACGTCACTAAAGGACAGAAGGGGGAAGGATAGGGGTCTTGTAGTTCACTGAGATGAAAGGTGGCATCAGATATGCCGCCTACCTACAAAAGTGAACTGAGGAAGCATGGCTTCCTGTGCTAATGACGTCGCCGGCGGCAGAGGAAATATGGTTCCTTTGCTGGCGACATCGTCGGGGGCAAGACAAGGGCACCCTGAGTTCGTCACTTTCTAAATCAAAGCCAGAACTCGATGGCAATGAAGAAGACAGTGGTTACAACCTGTAGTGGTTGTGGCACTCAGGGAGGGAGGAAAGGTTTAGCCTTTTTTCTCTGAGAGAGAATGTATATCATACCTTTTCCATAGATTCTAGAGAATGTAAGTTCTCATCAGAATCAGTAAGGAAGGATAGAATGAAACTAAACATGAGGAATTACTTTACTAATGTATATATGAGCGAGAGTAGTCTCGCTCTGGTAGGATCCCTGGCCAAGGTTTGGTACCGCCGGGGCTCCCTCCGCATACGATCAGTAAAGTCACATAATAGGAATAGGAATAAAATTCATGTATGCAAGATCACCACTTGTATAATTTGTCTAAATAGGTAACATTATAGCTTAATACCGGGAAATGTTGCCCTACTGACTGACTAAAATGCAATAGTAACGCGCCACTGCAGTCATAAAATGGCTGCCTCCGGTCTGGGCAAGGCCCACCTAAACACACTTAAATTATCGAGATTTTACTGTGAAAAGGGAGACTAAAATTATACACAGGAAAGAATTAATACTCAACTTTCCAAAGGATGAAAATGTTGGAGATTGCATGATGAATATTCCAAAAACTTTTAACACAACACCGGGTTAATGGGAGCACAACTCACTTAGAGAGCTACAAGAAAAGGATTGAAGTCATAGTAGTAATGGAGAAGGAGGTCCACCGGGGTACCTAGATCGGCACCCCCTTCTTTCGCTACTCTTCACCCTTTCATCAAAGAGTTAAATCTTGATATTGAACTAGAATCTAGACTGATTGAGCTGTATTCCTGCTGCATGGGGTAGCATTCTTATAGTTGGCTTTTCTTCTGATTGTGCTTTTCTGCATGGGTTCAATTGTCACCAGATATTGTGTTTGTTAATAATGTGGTTGAATAGTTACAGCCCTAAAAACCCGGGAATAATAATAGTTTATTAGTGTTGTATTTGATAACTCTATCCTCGATGCCAAATATGGTGTTTGCTATCAACGTGGTTGTATAGTTACTGCTCTAAAACATACTTGGAATAATAATAGTTAATTAGTGTTATGTTTGACAATCCCAGCATCTTTGCCGAATCGCCTTGGTGGGGTCAATTATAGGCTTGTGGTATAAGAATATATTTAATTGGGTTCAGTCTAACATCCCTGATCCACTCTCACTGGCTTGTGACTCTCGAGTGAGATTATGTAAACAAAACTCGTACTCAATAAATACAAGAATAACAAAAGAGCATCCTTCTTAAAAGACTGGATTTATCCAGCTGAAACATAAAAGTAAGAAGAATCACATCCTAACTTTGAGAAAATAAAAAAATAATCAATTCCTTCACAACATACGCTAATACACTTATAAACTATGCTGAAACATGTTCCATCAATGCAATACTGTGCAACGTTACTCCTAATACCCGTGGTGCATGTAGTATTACAGTACAAAATAGAAAAGAGAGAGAGAGAGAGAGAGAGAGAGAGAGGAGAGAGAGAGAGAGAGAGAGAGAGAGAGAGAGAGAGAGAGAGAGAGAGAGAGAGAGGATAAATTGTTCGTAGTTGGTTTCTGAAGTTAATGCTCTTTTAAAAGAAGGGTTACATGAGGTATTGCATATTGTCATTCATTTCATAGTTATTCATCATATGGTTTTATTTTAACTATGTTAGGTGTATGATAATTTCTTATCGTTGCCCTGTATTATAAAATTTCGCACTAGATTTATATCTTGTTTCAGTATCAATTTAATTAAAATATAGGGTTTCAATGTTTGCAAGTTGCTGCATCATGCTACTTCCATATACACTATACATTTAGCAGATGTCTCGTCTTTCCATCGCTTCACATTACAATCTTAGTCGGTTTTTTTTTTTAGATTTAATTGATATCTATCAGCGTAATAAATAGTATTTTATCAATGATGAAAAAAATACACATAGTTTCAGCATGTGTAAATCATGAGTAACCTAGGACAAGAACAGCATTAGAAGCCTACATTGGGTATGCAATATTTTCATATCAAGACCTAAATAAAAGCGAGACGAGAGAGAGAGAGAGAGAGAGAGAGAGAGAGAGAGAGAGAGAGAGAGAGAGAGAGAGAGAGAGAGAGAGAGAGAGAGATAGATTGTCTCAAGTCATTAGATTTAGAGACAGCAATGCCGCAAAAGTCAAGGAGTTTAACATATAAAATATAAGTAAGAATGTCTGAATGAACTATATAAATTGGTAAAGGTTTCTCAAAGAAAATTTAGTTTTACATTAATGCGGTGGTTACTTGGAAAATATTCTGAATATGAATAGCAAAGTCTTGGTAATGAATAATATATGAATAGAAGTTACTGATATATGTAACTATTAAGAATACGAGAATAATAAATAGAAAGTTAAAGAAGAGAAATACCTCGATATTTCATGAAGATCACAAGCAAGATTTGAATATCATTCGGGATTAGGACAAATGTAATGTAGGGTCAGAGTGCTACTTAGTAAACCAAGGAAATCATATTAATCCATTTTCATTAATAAAGTGAAGAGGGTAACAGTGATAATGTAAAGGGAAGATCACTATGGATTTAGAATAAGGGTGAGAGTTTGTAAATCAAGAATTTGTTATGAAATAGCTGTATACGAAGAATTAATGGCCCTAAAAACAAACCTTGAAATTATTGGTATAGAGATAAATTGATGGTCATATGTGGAAGACAGTTAATTTGATAATATCCATATGTTATTTCGCAAGGTTTCTTTTGAATCAATGCCTAAGAGGTAATTTGAGTATGTGGAGTTATCCTTGAGTAAAAATAAAAAGAAAGAAACTTTAATTCTCTCTCTCTCTCTCTCTCTCTCTCTCTCTCTCTCTCTCTCTCTCTCTCTCTCTCTCTCTCTCTCTCTCTCTTCTGAGGTCATTGCTTAAAAGACTTCGTTTCACCTGATATTAGAAGTTACATAAAACTTGCGTAATGGTCTCAGAAAAGAACAAGAATTATAGGAAGATTTATTATTTCTAGTCCGTTGATGAATAGAACTACAGAGAGAAGAGTTCTATGAACTCAGCCCTATCTTGAGCTAAAAGATATTAACACTGAAGATTTTATTCAAATCATTGCATATTGAATTTCTAAAATGCTAGAAAATATTTAAATTGCGCATGGGCTGCCTTTGATAAGGTTGATGCGGTTTCTAACATCATCTGTTCTCCTCAAATTCACTTGTTTGCATGTGTATACTTATGGTATTTTCATGAATATTTTTTTTTATTATTATTTATTAATCGATATTCAAAAGGCAACATTTTCATTTACCATGGGACATAAAAGTAATATAGTTGTAATATACCTTTCGCGTCACATGCAGATTTTTTGGGTAGGCTCCATGTTACAAGGGTGATTTTTGCCAATATTTTTTTCCTTGCTAAAAGTCTTCCTTTTGCCTATCAGAAGGCCGTGATATGTGTAGAATTCATCTCCAGCCTCTATAATGCCCCCCCCCCTGGTCATCAACGCCCCCCTTATGTTAATAGTAAAAATACAAAATATCATTAGTAACTGTCTAATTTTTATAGTTTACCCCTTAAAAACTGTTCAAAGTCGTTTTCTCATATCAGTGACATCAGAAAAAATGGGCTCAGGGATGACTATGATTTTATATCCAATATTTTTGTCATCAGACAAAAATCGTAATTTCTCGTTTTTTCTTTTTCGGGAGAGGGGTGTATTTCTTTGCTTGTCCTGCTCTTATGCCTTAAGTAATATAATATTTAGATGTTTTAGGCCATCAAGTGACATAATACCTACAAGCTCTCAGAAGGTTTTTTCCCTAAATCGAGATTTTAATTTTTGGTGAATATTTATTTTTTAGGTATCCCTCCATCACCAGCCGGGCTTTCACTAAAGTTATTGCTCGTTTTTTTCTTGCTGTGTGCTTATTTACTGTTCGATTTTGATAAAACTTTGTGTGCTTGTTCCAGGTGGATAAACAAACATGATGTCAGAGCGAATTTCAATTCAAGACAGTAGTTTCTCACTGGTCACCAAATAACTTTAA
>NC_090733.1:47320992-47325992 GCF_036898095.1 Palaemon carinicauda
GATATGTTGCAATTTACACTTTTGCAAATTAGAAACTATAGTACCATGTTACAGTAGTTTTTTCCTAACTTACCTTGGGTATCCTCCAGCGAGTGTTCTGTTGATACCGTTTATATATTGAAGGAATAATTTCTTTAATAGTCTGATTTGATATCAGTCATCCTAACCCCACAGTATTAACAATTTTGGGATAGTTAATTGATACTTCTCTACCCCTAAGGGTAAGTAACCCTTCTACTTGGATTTTCTCACAGAGAAAGCTCCATGTAAGTTAATACTGAGGGGAGGTAGCAGCATTTGCTCGCGGAGGTATACAGGTATGTATCTCCTACTATCCCTTTATAGCTTTTATCCTAAGCTATTCTGTTGTAGAGGACATTTACATATTGATTATTAAAGTAATAATCCATTATATACTCATTTGGTTTTCCTTTTTTTACAGATGGAACACCAGATACCTTGTACGGCAGTCCACTGCAGAACCAAGGGTAAGGACTTTTACGGTCATAATACTTGCAGGTTACATGCCCCCTGCAATATTATTTCCGGATCCCTACATTATTGGAAGCCACAGGGTTGCAATATATGTTGGACATTGATGTCTGAAGGTTTTGATAATCCCAATTCTACAGAGACTAAGGATATAGCACAGTATAAATTACGTAACTGGGTGAGAGGCTTCCAAAAGATCTCTCCGGAACCTTTCCTACCTAATGATAGGATGCGTAAGCTATCATTTCCAGAGCTAAGTGAGGAAATAGTAGTGCCTCAGGAGTCAACTACGCTCCCTGATGGCAAGAAAACCTTTGGGATCGAGGACAAGAAGTGCCCTAAGGTAGAAGAGAAATATGTTGTATCGGACTTTCCTCCGCCTTTGCTGGCTAAAGAGCCATCGATGTCAACATCTTCGTCTTTTACCCCTCTATGGGATAATGTGGTACAATTATGTATCTAACTGAAGAATCAGATAGAGAGCTTTAGTAAACAAAGCAAAAAGCGGGAAGTAAAACACAAGATAGAACCTCTTAAAGCTCCTCTTGTTGCTTCCCATGGGTCGGTTAAACGACCCATGAATCATGACCTTCCTTCATGCTCCTTAACCAATCCCTGGAGGTTTGCGGAGCTGATGTCGATTTCAAATGGCAATCTCTTCATTTCAGAGAAAATAGGTACTGTTCCCTTGGACAAAATCCAATTTTGGCCAAGCTTTGAGGTTTTCCCTAATTGTTGGGTTCGACTGAGGTTTGAACCAAAGACAAGGAAAAGAACGGAACAAAAGGAGGTCATGATTCTTGATCATGATAAGGCACAGACTATCCTTTCGGATAATCTGAAGAAGGCGGGTCATTCAGAGACGACGGTTTTCTCACTGAATACCATACACTCTTCCTTTCTTGCTCCTGCTTCACTCTCCTTCCCCTTTATGGGGAAGGCATTTACTTCTGTTACCAAAGCTGTAGAGGCGGGTGAGTCATGTCCCACACTCGATGAGTGCAAGCCTTTGTCACCAGCTTTTCCCGGACAGGAAAAGGATTGGAAGGAAGTCCATTTGACATTTTCAGTAGGAAAATTAGACAAGGATGTCGCAAGCCGACAATTTAATGTATGTCTCACTAAATTGTCCGATTTGCTCTTGTTTAATGAGCACGAGTCAAAGGAGAGACTGGCGACATCCCTTTCTCTACAAAACTACATAGAGTTGTGTTCAACTTACGAGAACACCCCAGACATGCTCAGGGTCTTAGTCAAAATGCATATGGCTACATTGGTAAAGGACCTTTACGCCTTTGTGAAGGCTAGGAGAGCATGTAGTGAGTTTGTGTTTGCTGCTGCAACGGTGAAACACGAAACAAGGAAGCTAATATCTTCCAACATTTGGGGTAAAGACCTCTTCCCACAAGAGGTCATTAAGGAAATAATTAAGAATGCCGCCATGGAAAACATATGTCTTCCCCAAAAATTGGGCATTCCCTCATAGAGAAAATCTTCCGTGGTTGTGGGTCCCCAACCTAAAAAGAAGATCGAAAATACTGGAAATATCTGGGCTGCTCAACAACAGCCCATTATTCTAGTGACCAAGAGGCTACAGGCAGATGGTCAAAAGTCTAAACCCACTGGTAGTTCGAAGCATAAAGACGCTTCGGCTAGGAGGAACATTCCCTCAGGATCGCAGGACCTTCGATCCTTCGGTCCAGAGCCTATTCAAGATGAGCCATTGATGGGGAACAGAAATGTCCCTACTATTATCTCCTTACCTTCTCCTACACTTTGAAACCCTCCTGGAGGAGTATACCTGAGAGCTATAGAGCATACAGGTAGTAAGAAAGCTACGGCTCATCGAGTCCCAGGGAAGGCTATTTTGTGTTCACAAGAAGGACTCAAGAAGTCTCTGAGTCATTCTGAACCTGTCACTACTCAACAAGTTCATAATAATCTGCAAGTTCTGAATGTTAATCATTCTGAACATATGGACCTTGTTCCAACTATGGGTGTTCGTAGTCTTGTCAGACCTGAAAGGTGTCTTCTGGAACCTTCCAGTCAACCACCCCCCTTCCTCCTGCCTAGGATTCATATCACGGAGAGTATCATTCATCCTGGAATAGATACGTATCAGACTCACAGTCTTAAGTATCTTCATAGTGATGACCTGGTTCCTGGGACATCTCAGATGCAAGATATTCTTCTAGAAGTCTCGACTTTCTCCAGCTCTAGGGTTTCGCTGGCTAAAAAAAAAAAAAAAAGAAAAAAAAACCATCGAAGCCCTCAGTCACATTAGCCCCTTTTTCCCTCGGGAAGTTAAAAGGAGCTCGCGAGGTCTGTCAGGAGACTCAGCTAATCGTTCAGATTCCCAAAATGCCAACAAGGAAAAGTGTTAAACTTTCCCCAGTTCGCAATAGTGACAGACCTAGTGCAAAGTGCACATCGGAAAGATGCGTTAAGAGCCTGGAGAAAACATGCATCACACGCTTGAAGAGATAAAAAAAGGCTGAGATTGGTCCCTCTTTAATCGCTTCTTTTACAAAAGTTAAAACACGAAAGTCCCAGGACTCTGCTGGTCCTTTCGTGGGTGGGAAAGCACTCTCCACACAGATGAGACTCCCTACCTCTGAGCTGGTACACCAAAGCGATATTAAGACGTCACAATCGAACGTCTCGTACAGTCTTAGTAATGTTTCCCATCCTTTTCCTGAAGGGATGGCACCTAACAGCAGTTCATTTACATTTGATCCACGATGTGACGGTGGATACTCTATCACGGTCCAAAGCGATAGAGTTGGAATGGTCCATGGATGCAGACATATTCCCTCCCAAATGGGAACAAGTCCCGGAACTGCTGTTCTACCTCTTCATCACGAGCGTCTTCAAGAAACTACCTCGCTAAATAGCCCCATATGAGGTTCCTCTACTTGGTCTGATAGACTAGATGAGGCCGGTCCTAGCTCCGATCCTAGGTATATTTCTGAAGGTTCAGAAATTAACTGCCTTCGGTTTATCACAGAGAACCTAAACCCTTCATTTCATGAATTTCTTGCTCTAGCGGTTAGAAAAAGGTTTGGGATCTCAGAAGGCAATATAGGATTCTTAGAAGAATACAAGGCTAAGTCTACTAAAAGACAATATGAGTCTTCCTGGAAGAAGTGGGTGGAGTTTGTTAAATCAAAAGGACCGAAAGAAATTTCTATGAACTTCTGTCTGTCCTTCTTTGTCCACCTTCATAGCCAGGGGTTGGCGGCCAATACGATAAATACGTGCAAATCGGCCTTGACTAGACCTCTCCTATATGCCTTCCAAGTGGATCTGGCAAATGAAATCTTTAACAAGATTCCGAAAGCATGTGCCAGACTTAGACCTGCAGCACCACCAAACCCCATCTCTTGGTCTTTGGACAAGGTCTTACATTATGCCTCATCAGATAACAATGAAGACTGTTCTCTTAAGGATCAAACCCAAAAGGTTATTTTCCTGTTCGCAATAGCCTATGGGGCTAGAGTTAGTGAAATAGTGGCTCTATCGAGAGATGAGGGCCACATCCAGTTCACAGATTTAGGAGAACTGAATCTCTTCCCTGATCCATCATTTCTCGCTAAAAACGAGCTACCCACTAAGAGGTGGGGTCCCTAGAGAATCTGTCCTCTGAAGGAAGATGTCTCTCTATGTCCTGTAGAGTGTCTAAAGGTCTATCTTCGTAGAACTTCAGACTTCAGGGGAGGTCAGCTCTTTAGAGGAGAAACTTCGGGATCAAATTTATCTTTAAATCAACTAAGGGCGAAGCTCACCTACTTTATTCGTAGAGCGGATCCAGACAGTACTCCCGCAGGTCATGATCCGAGAAAGATTGCTTCATCACTGAACTTCTTTCAGTACATGGACTTTGAGCGTCTTCGTTCATACACTGGATGAAAATCATCCAGGGTGTTTCACAAACACTACGCAAAACAAGTGCATGAACTGAAACACTTTGTAGTGGCGGCAGGTAGTGTTTTAAAACCTGCCCCCTAATGTTTTGTGATAAATTTTTTGGTTTGGGGCCTCACTTGTCCTCGGACATGTTCTGGATAGGAATCATCCAGGATGTTCTACAAACACTATGCTTTGCTAGTCCATGATCTGAAGCAATATATGGTGACGTCAGGTAATTTATTTACTCTGCCGTTTATTCTACGATGAACAGATAATTGACTGGGACTGTCAATTAAGGGGAGAGGAAGTCATCCTTTTTAAGTATGCCTTCTTTTATTTATGTGTTACCATGGTAGCACTAGCTCTGTTCTAAAATCCCAGGTGTGGAAATATACAGATAGCTCTAGTGCCGGTGTACGAAGTACATAGGGCAGTTAATGGTAACCAGTACAGCTTTTATGAAGAGCGGTTATCTTTTACTTTCTCTTCAATCTAGAGTGGCATTTCTTGACTTTATTCCTTCAAGAAAGAAATACGATTCCTGTACTTGTTCCAGGTATAATCCCATTGTCAAACTACATTCGTTTTGCTAACTATCT
>NC_090733.1:47333492-47340992 GCF_036898095.1 Palaemon carinicauda
TAGTGTCGCAAAACTTATATTTTTATAGTGTTGGAAAGTGTTTCTAGATGATCTGGCTACCCATGCCTATTTTTTTTTTAGCCAGATATGGCGTATATATAAGTATGTGTTCGATTTTCCTGTGATTGCCATTTTTTCGTTTTTTCCCATTTCTTTCAAAATTACTACGTACTAAGGAACTATCACAGAGTAATATTTCAGTTATATGTTTATTTGTCGGAAAATATGCCTTGATGGTTTGCCTAGCACGTGGCTGAAATTTTTTTTTTTCTGAAATGCCGTATATTAGAATGGCCATTTTTCCACGAGTGCCCCTTTTTATTTGTTTTGCATTTTTTTGCTTAGTCATGTTACCGTAAGGAATTGGCAAGTAGTGTCGCAAAACTTATATTTTTATAGTGTTGGAAAGTGTTTCTAGATTATCTGGCTACCCATGCCTATCTTTTTTTTAGCCAGATATGGCGTATATATAGGTATGTGTTCGATTTTCCGGCGATTGCCATTTTTTCGTTTTTTCCCAATTCTTTCAAAATTACTACGTACTAAGGAACTATCACAGAGTAATGATTCCTCTAGATGTTTATTTGTCGGAAAATTTTGTTTACTTTTTTTTTGATTGAATATCATCAAATTTTTTTAGCTAAAATATTGTTTTACATTTTTTTTTTTTCGATTTTATTTCCCTTCAAAAAAAATTTTTTGGGTCAGAATTTTAATTTTATAGTCGTAAAATAATCGACAATTATCCAGCAACCCACCATACAATTTTTATGCATATCCAATAATAATTAGATTAGTAAATAACACCTTGAAATTGACATACCCTTCCTACATTTCAAGTGGCAGATTAGGGAGTCTGAGTCAGTGTGGTTGGCGGCCATTTTGTGGACATATCCGAAGCGTAAGCTGCCCTATCTATATATATTCTTGTTCCCTATAGAATTTGTGATATTTTGGTATATTTTTACCTGCATAAATATCATATTATATATTAAATATATGTATTTTTTTACGAAATTTCCAAGTACTCAAAAAATTACCTTTAGATATGGCCCCTGATATAAATGTAATTTACAAAATAATGAAGATTTTTTTACATATTTCTATTTTAGGATAACATATGTTTATTCCCTAAAAAAATTAGCCACTTCCTATTTCATTTGGGTACCCAAAAAAATTCATGAAATTTGGACAATTTTTTTTGGCCAAAAAAAGTTACCCTTTTTTTTCTCATTTCAGATCTTCACCTCCATGGGTCTGACTTCATCCAAAATACATCAAGATGTGTCCTAAACATTCAAGAATCAATTCCTAAAAGGATTTGTGTATATATGTATAAACTTTTTTTTTATGAATTTTTATGTCAGGTCTTTTTTTTTTTCTACTTAATTTTTTAAAATATTTATAATAAATAGTTTTTCTGCAGATGAGTAGTATTTATCTTTACAGTTGTTTTAAGCATTCATTGAAGTTTTTTTTGGCAAAAGAAAAAAGGAGGTTACTGCAAAAACTGATTTTTCAAGAATTTTTTTTGGCGTCGGGGTCGTTCGCGTCCGAGTATACCCTTAAAGGGGTGTCCGAGGACCGTACCTATCCAGGGTTAATCGAATGCCAAGTCCCTAACCTACCAATTAGCTACGATGGTAAAGATGGGTTGATTTCAATTCTAAGTACAGAAAACCTGAATTTGACAGGTATATGTATGGAATAATTGTCATTGACTTTTATCTTTCTTCGTGGCTGAGTGGTATGGTCACTGGCATACAGATATCCTAGACAAGGGTTCAAATCCATGCCAGTCCGATCTTATAGTCTTTGGGCGGTTCCGCCTGGGGCTCTGATCCCGAGGTCGTTAAGATAATCCTGACTTTAATGTATAAATATATATGGCTTATTTGAAATATGAAAGAAACATGTTTAAATGTGAAAATTTATCATATATATATATATATATATATATATATATATATATATATATATATATATATATTTATATATATATATATTTCAACTTTAAGCCACAAACAGGTGATTAAGGATGAACGTTCAAATAGGTACATATAGAAAAAATAATACATACCTTACGGATATTGTCAAAAAGAAAGAAAAATGCATGGAAAATACAGATCTATACATGGCATATTGTTAGCAAATTATTTTGTGGTACCCCCCCCAAAAAAAACTGATGTACATATGATTCGGTAACTTGTTAAAGAATAGTTGTTACCTTGGTAAAGATATAATTACTGTGCACAAAAAAAAAAAATACATGGTACGTACATGCACCACGGTTTTATATAACGGATTTTGAGCGAAGCGAAAAATTTATTTTTGGGTGAGATAGCCATGACGTCCTGATGGAAGGTTCCTTCGCTACCTTCCTTGGGTATATTTAACTACAGGGATATTACCAGAGAATTAAACCACAGGTTATCACAGAATTCTAACTTCTGGTGCGAGTACCCTAAAGGTTTCCCTCTAGGATATCGTATATCAACAGGGGACGTATGTATTAACACGCCACATAGCTATCTGCACCCCATATAGAGTTAACACTTCGATATGGAAAGGTGGAGAATAACTGGGGAGCCGTTCCACAGTTACACTCATCCGTGGCTGCTTTTGGTACTCGAAACGTAAACAAACGGGCGCCATTGCTAAATGACGTCACGTCCGTCCTCATCCTGAGGCCAGCTCCTTGCTAATCTCCATGATACAGCAGGACAGGGCGGGGCCTGAAAGGCTGGACTAGAATAGACGGGAGGGTCCATCAGGACGTCATGGCTATCCCACCCAAAAATAGATTTTTTGCTTCGCTCAAAATCCGTTTTTTGGGCTAAAGCCATGACATCCTGATGGAAGTGTACCAGAGAATTAATGTATCGTTGAGATTTTCTCCTTTTTTAAAGTAAGTGCCAAGGGATCCGAATAGAGGTATGTAATGTGTCCTCGGTAGAGGTTCCGTGGGGATCCAGCTTCCTGCCCCCCTGGCAGAGAAGTCCCGCCGGATTATACCAAAATCCGAAGTGGTCAGTGAAGGGCTACTCACCCTGCGGAGAGTTCGTGCAGGTCTCGGAGACAAGACAGCAGGTTAATATTCGGGTAGGAATATTCTCAAGTATAGACAAGTGATATTTAATCACTATACTCCATGGATGAGAGATCAATCTGGTCTCGAAGGCAGGACGAAGGTAAGTTTTCAAGTAGGAATATTAAACAGCATGAGTGAGTATATAATACAGATAATTTATATTATTCTTCTCATTCCAAAGGAAAGGGGTAAATGAAACTATGACAATCATGTATTTCATAATGGTAATAGAAGCGGAGAGAGACGCACATGTAATAAAATAGACATTTTATTTCATAAATTGCAGGTTATAGTGATGATAATTGCAATAAAAGGTGTAAAGTTAATTTACAATAATAAGAATAATGTACATAGAAAATAAAAGACTTCAATCTTGAATCTGAAAGAAATTTCACTTTTAGAAACACAAGTTCCGGAGGAACGTCAGT
The DNA here is from genome assembly GCF_036898095.1 of Palaemon carinicauda. NCBI lineage: Eukaryota > Metazoa > Arthropoda > Malacostraca > Decapoda > Palaemonidae > Palaemon > Palaemon carinicauda. The sequence continues at coordinate 47,337,012 of NC_090733.1, forward strand.
CTTTTTCAAAGAAAAACACATCATGTCCTAGGGCATGTGGCACTCATGTGAAGTCTATGACATTTTACCTTGATAAGAACAGTCTATTAGAAACACTAAGTGTCCATGAAATCACTATGTATCACACAAGGGTCAACACAGGCACCCGTAGAATTAAAGTCCCAAGTAACTCGCTGTTCTATTCAGAGTTAAACGGCAGGTTTCATAACACTACCTGCGGCTACCACGAAATGTTTAACCTCATGCACTTGCTTCGCGTAGTGCTTGAAGAAAACGCGCGACGATTTCCACCCTGTGAAGCTCTTGAGGCTTTCGAAATCCATACTCTGGAAGAAATTCAGAGAAGATGCGACTTTTCTAGGATCATGACCTGCGGGTGTACTGTCAGGATCCGTTCTGCGAATGAAGTAGGTGATTTTCGCTCTTAGTTATTTCAGTGACAGGTCGCTACCCGATGTTTCTCCTTTGAAGAGTTAACCTCCACCGAAGTCTGAAGTTCTTCGAAGATAGACCTTAAGACTCTCCACTGGGCATAGAGAGACATCTTCCTTCAGGGGGCAGATTCTGCAGGGGCCCCATCTCTTTGTTGGGTAATTCATTTTTTGCGAGAAACGTCGGATCAGAGAAGAGGGTAAGTTCTCCTGTATCTGCGAACAGGATATGACCCTCGTCTCTTGATAATGCCACTATTTCGCTGACTCGGGCTCCCGAGGCGAGAGCAAAAAGGAAGATAACTTTTTGAGTCAGGTCCTTGAGAGGGCACGAATCGTTGTCCAGGTTAGAGGCAAAATGGAGCACCTTATCCAGGGACCAGAGATAGGTTTTGGCGGAGGTGCTGGGCGTAGTCTAGCGCATGCCTTTGGCAGTTTATTGAAGATATCGCTGGACAGATCAATCTGGAAAGCGTACAGTAGTGGTCTAGTCAAAGCCAATTTGCAGGTGGAGATCGTGTTGGGTGCTAAGCCTTTTCCATGAAGGTGAATGAAGAAGGACATGCAAAAATCAATGGTGATTTCCGTAGGATTTTTTGCTCAGAATATTATCCTTGATTATATAATTCTGCTGCGTATACTTTATATATTCCTTTTCCTTAGGATTTCCTTTCAAAGCATTTATGATTTTTTCTAATTTCTGATCTTTTCTTTGCTCTGTCTGTAATAATTCATTGCTCCAGCCCAGATCTTCCTGTTCAGATACAGTTTTAACAATAGGCATGGATGTTGATATATCTATTAATTCAGCTAATGGCTCCGTACAAGATGACACGGGGTTGCGTGATAATGCATCAGCAATGATATTTGCTTTCCCTGGTAAATACCCGATCCTCGCGCCAAAGTCTTGGATGATCAAATGCCACCAATTCGTTTGGGGTTGTGACTAAAGCCTTTAAAGAAGTTGGTTAGGGGTTTATGATCAGTAAGAACCGTGACGGGATAACCGTATATTATGAACTTAAAATGCACTAGTGAATTAACAATAGCTAGGCCTTCCTTGTCTATTACTTACTTTCGGAAGTTCTCAGTTTACGTGAATAAAAAGCTAATGGGAAAAATTGTTTGTCATATTGCTGAGGCAATATCCCACCTACTCCTAAGTCTGAGGCATCTGTTGCAATGAAGAATTCCTTACCGAAGTCAGGAAATTTTAAGATAGGAGAATTACGTAGTTCATCTTTCAAGGTAATAAACACCTGTTGATGCTGCTCAGACCATATGAAATCTACGCCCTTCTTCGTAAGATCAGTTAGGGGAGCGGCTATTATTGAATAATTGCGTATAAAACGCCTGTAATATCCACTACACCACAGAAATTGCTGTATTCCCGTGACATTAGTAGGTATCGGATAGTTACGGATAGCCGACAACTTATTGTGGACTACTTTAAGACCTTGGCTAGACACCGTAAAACCTAAATAGACCAATTCCATCTTGAAGAATTCACACTTACTAATCTTTATCCTTAAGTTATGCTGTCTTGGTCTCTGTAGTACTAGTTTCAGTTTATGTAGATTTTCTTCTAAGGTATTAGAAAAGATTACAAGGTCGTCCATATAGGCATGCAATATATCCCCTAGTAAGTCTCCAAACACTAGGTTATTCATTCTAGTAAATGTTATGGGAGCACAACGTAAACAAAAAGTCATACGCAAAAATTCATAATGTCCCCTGGCTGTGCTGAAGGCAGTGTATGGGATACTATTTTCTTCTATTGATATCTGTTGAAAGCCTTTAAGTAAGTCCAAACTGGTAAAATATCTATTCTGACGTAACAAAGATAAAATATCGTCAGTACATGGCACTGGGAATCTATCAGGGATCGTTTCCTCATTTAAGCGACGGATATCAATGCAGATACGCCATGTTCGATCATTTTTCGGTATAACTATTAATGGAAAATTATAAGGGCTGTTCGATTTCCTAATGACTCCTTCTTCTAGCATTTTACCTACTTCATCATTTATCTCATTCTGGAATTTCATAGGGAGTCTGTACGAGGGTACATAGATAATTTTCTGCTTGTCTTTTAACCTTATTTGATGTTCGATAACATCTGTTTTTCCTAAGGATCCATCAGTAGTGGAGAAATCATCATGATATTCGGTTAGAAGTTCAAAAAATTTCTGGTGAATTTCCTCTTTTTGAATGTCTTTATTGATTTTATTTCTAATAGATTGCAAAAGAGATTCATTCGCAATTGATTGAGCATGATTGATTTCAGCGACGGTAAAAGTATGATGTTTATAAACTTCTACATCCAAGATATGTTGATTTTTGTGAATTACTAAAGTGGTATTTAAATGATTACAGACTTTAATATTACATTGTTGTTGTGAGCCGACTGTATAAATAGCTTGTGTGACGGACAATCCATTAGTTTTCAAAGTGGCTGATGGGATTAATATTTCAGATCCCGGCAAAGTTTTCTTTACTCGCACGATTATATTCAAAGTTACGGTCGGCTCGATAGATTGCGTGCAAGATGATATTACGGATGAACGAAAATTTTGTTGGGTCGCGTATATTATTTCTTTATTAATGAGACAAGTGATTGGTCCTTCAACGTACGTTACTGTTTTATTTGTCGTCTCCTTTTTATCCAAAACTGATTTTAAGGTATTAGAAGAATTATAGAATTTCCCTTTTTATACACGCCGTGTTTGACAGGGGCTAAGATAATGTTTTGATTGCCCATAGACAGGTATCCTATAATTACAGCTGGATACATATTAATGTTTTGTACAACGAGAAAGGTATCATCAAACGTGCGCTTACTGACCTTGTACTGAACATGAGTTACGCCTATTACATTTAATTCATTATTTCCTATACCCGAGAGCCTTACTCCGGACTTCTCTATAGGGAAGTTCGAAAATAACAAATGATGAGTCCTCAAATCCATGATATTACGTGGACTACCAGAGTAAAAAAATAATGTAAAGGATCGGTGTTCTAAATTTACAGCATATAATGTTGGTTGTAACTCATTTTGGCTTATTGTTGTGAATTTGTTGAAAATCTACGAGAGCCTGCACTGATTTATTTGATTCGGCCGTGTGTTTCATAGGAAAATCTATTGCCTCACAATGATCTGATAAAACAGTAAATGGATTATTTGATACTACTGATGTTGATACGAATGACCCAACATCACTCTCTTCCCCATTGGAGTTAATTATATGGTATTTGCTTTGCTCTGCACATTCTGAAAATTAGTCTGACCTTGCAAGTTCTGGCTAGACGGCCTGGGATCAGAGTTATTTGAAGCACTATTTGTTTGTTTTTGATTTTGAACTGCATTGACATTTGGCTGCTTCTTCTTATCGAACTGAGGATTTTGCTTTTTATTTCCATAGGGAATTGACTGTGGAATTGACTGCGTGTTTCTAGGATTCTGTTGTTGATAATGCAAATAGCATCGACTATATAAATGATATGAACTAATATGTATTGAACAAAATCGTATTCTGCAGTCTGCAATCAA
>NC_090733.1:47345992-47360992 GCF_036898095.1 Palaemon carinicauda
CAGGTAATCTCCCTCGACCTTAGTGTCGCGCATTCGATCAGAAGTCGCCATGACCGACTGACCTGCCTGTCAGTGAACCTGTGCACCTCTGGCTCACCCCCTCTCCCAAAACGTGACTCACCAAGGAGTCCTGTGGCTGCCGGCTGGAGACAGTGAAGGAGTGGAACCTGGGAACCTATTGCCACAAACAAGGATTCTTGGGGTGGGCCAGTAAGGAGTGCAAAATGCAACCAGGTCAACAGCCATCACGGGTACAGGACTACAACAATGGCCATTTAGTTATCCCCCAATTTTTCTTAACTTGGAATAACTGGCTTTTACACTATTCGGACTGTGTGCAGTGGGATTTTGTGTATGTATTTTTCTTATATATTAATTTCTGGTTTGAGACTATCACAGTATCTGGGTCACGTGGGACACGTGCCCGACCCCATTTTGATTTTTGATTAGTGCAGACCACGTGTCTAACCCATTATTTTTATTATTTAGAATTTCTTTTAATTTGCATTACTTTTATTATTCCATTTTTGTGTTGTTAAGATGTCCGTTTTCTTTTAATGTAAATTTGTGAATAAATTAATATTAGGTTAATTAAACCTCTTTCGTATTTTTGCTCCCTCATTTATTTTAATGTGTGAATTGAATAGTTGATCACGGGACAAAATACCCAATACTTAAAGAGTAAACTCAAGTAAGTCTATAGGAGGTAACAGCGAAGAACTTTGCATTAATATATTTGCTTCGAAGGTAAAGATCTTTATCTTTAAACTTTTTAACTACTTTACATCACTGCTCCCATTTTTTATTTTGTCTAATTACATTAACGTAAAATAACTGTCCAGCATCTCATCGGGGTAGCTGGGACAGAGTTTGAACAGAGCCTAAGAATGAGATGACTATAGACCTGACAAAGCTAGAGTAGGCCATAAATTATTTCTAATTCTACGTGTGGAGTTCTCCGGCCTCTGGACAGTAAAATTTCCCCCTTTTATATTTAAGAGTGGTGGTTAGTGAAGTTTGGTAATAAAGTCATTAACAGGGTGTTTGTGCTAGAGAGTAAGTGCTCATTATCCTCCCCTGTTGATCTTTGAGTAACGACCATTAGGGAGACTTTCCCGGACTAAGTTCCCACTCAGAACATAAAAAATTCTCCACACGAGTGGTCCTTTGAACTGGATTCTTTACCTTTGACTTGTGATGCATTAATGTCATTAATCAGCTTGATTAAGCATATAGTAACTTGCTATATCACTTACCCACACGCACACAGCCAGTTTGTCGAATATGTAAGGCCCAGACTTTAATTGGGAAGAGAAATTTGTAATCATTATGATCTTTTTGTATCGACCACGTGTTTAAGGAAAGAACTACATAGCCAGGTTAATTTGTTGCTTGAATGTTCTCTACAGAAAGACTAGAATTTGTCGTAGGAACTTCGCTTTGTCTCGGATCCGTTCATCCACGTGTTGTTGCGGAATCCACTTATATCAGAAAGTTCTAAGCTACTTGAAATAAGGTTTTGTTGTTCAGACGCCCGTATTTACTGCTCAGCTAGAGCGCCGGTGTACTCGTTCTGTCAACTAATTTTGCTAATTTAGCATCTAATTTGTAACATATTGTACCTTGGTCTACCTTTCTTTGTGTCGTTTACCTTCACTAACCAACCTTAACCTTTCTAACTAACGTTCCCGTATACCTAACACGTGTCCTTGTCCTAAAGAGCAAATTGGCGCAACATAATTTGATGTCTTCTTACGATTAACGTAGAAACTTAACACCAAGTCCGTTTCATTCCACGTGTTTGTTCCGAGATGGCAGATCTTGTTAACAACCCAAACTAAGGGTGCATAATTGTTATCTACCATAAATAAGTTACTGCGTGTAGTTCATTTAATTTCCTTTAGCGAGGAGATATTGTTTTTGTCCTTTTAGTGAGGATATTTTTATTTTACCTCCGCGTGAGAGAGATTTCATTTTGTTTAGCCTCCAAGAGAGTGCACTTTAAAATCTAAGTCGTTGCCTCGTGCGCCTATCTACATTTTGAATAGTTCAGTGGTCGCCTTATTGCGCCCGTAATTGTGAAATCGTCACAACAGTGTTATCCTCGACCTGTTATTTTAACTTTTAACTTGAATCTTTGCATTCATAAGCCCATGTGCTTTCTAATATGTTCTACTTTAAATTAACTTAATTAGTAATTATCGCCACGTGCGTAAATAATTATGTTTATTGAAGTCTAAAGTCACGTGACTTGGGCATCGTTAGCTTTGTTGGACCCGGGCACTTTGAATTTTAAAGTAATTTCATGATTTATATTTTTGTTCATTTAACCATTTTCCTCCCATCATGAGTAAATTTAAATGTTCAATTATCAAGCTTGTAAAATTGTAACGTTTCATTTTCACGTTCCTTTGAACATTCAGGTTTGTCCTTTGTTTTGCTTTACGAATCCGTTCGTCAAACGTGGTCATCCCAAGATGGCGGACTTCATGTTTAACGTAAACATCCCTCCACCGTCTAAGGCGGAAACGCTCAGCCCCGAGAAGATTAATGCTAGGCTTAAGAAACAGGAGATGACATTCACCTTTGTTTGTGAGGACGCAGACCTAGCACTTCATGCTCTTGCTTCTATAGATTTTCCCAGCATAGGTCCAGAAGATGTAAGTCATTTTAAAACACTTATTGGTAAAGTAAGAGATGAACTTTGTAATTACAAGTATTTTTGGAGACGTCATTACAACCATCCCATTGTCAAATCAAATTATCCCGTGCTTGCTGCCTGTTCAAGTAAAGTTGAAAATGCCTTTAATAGCCTCATGGCTCATCCTAATTTAATATTTAAACCTAATCAGTCTTGTTCTTCTTCGAGGGCAACACCTTCAGTGACACATCCCCTAATTGTAACTTCTAACGTCTCGGCTGTCAAGCACAATGTAATTAATTTTGTAACAATTCCCCAACCTATTCAATCGTCCCATTCCAGTACTATGTTGCCAACACGGCATACGATTAGTAATTTTGTGTCAGCCCCACCTGCTCTGTCCTCATCTCAAAGCCTTAAGCCACCAGTGTTTGATCACCCTCAACCCCCTTTGTCTTAGCCGCCGGTGACAATCAGTCCCGGAGGAAATACCAGTAACAGTCTCAACAAAATACCAGTCACAGTTTCAACAATCAGTCCCGGAGGAAATACCAGTCACAGTCTCAACAATCAGTCCCGGAGTAAATACCAGTCACAGTCTCAACATGGACCCCCCAAGTGGTAGCGCAAATACCACCCAACTTAACAGTGTGCGTGATGGCCAGCAGAGGCCTGTACCGGTAAATTCAATAACTAAAACTGTACCATCCCATGGACCAGTGCTCGCTTTGCCTGACTGTCCTATTCTTAAGCCCGTAACTCCCGCTCCAACCCATGTTGAGGCTAGAACATCACCGTCAGGATTTGAAACCCGCCCTCAGAAAGAGCCGCGTGATCGCAAGGTTAAGACTTCAGCTGTCGGAAAGAAACCTTTTGCACTGACGGCGGATTTAGCGAAGGTTACACTTGTAGACCTAGCACCAGAGCTTAGAGCCTGTTTACAATTCACCTTGCTTGAGGATAACGGTACCATGAACGTCATTTATAATTTTCATTCACTTTTATATAGCGCAACTGTAAACCTTTATTATTTTTACCAAGTCATTCAGTATCATTTTTTCAGTCAATCCCATGCTTTAACTTCGAATGTTTGCCTTTATAACTTGTCATATTACTACACTCCTACTGACATCATTCAGCTCGTGCTGAATATAAGTTTTGTTTTTAATGTTCCCCTTTCCAACGTTTCCCCTGAAGATGACATCCAAGACCTTAGCTGTCAGAAATACGATGTCCCCATGGACCTAGTTCATCTCATTTTGTCATTCAAACTAGAGTCAGATGATTTTTCAAATTTTAACGCTGAGATTAAGGTAACTTTTCTCCTTTTGTCACTCGACGAATTCAAAGCTTTCATCACGCCAGTCACTTTATATGTAAAAACATTTTATGTAAAACGTTGGGTGTCAGACCGGGATTGGGATTCACCCGCATAATTTCTAATTTGTCATTGGCCGGACTTGTTGCTGAACTCGACTGATATTGGCTCAAGTTTTGTTTGCTCTATCCGTACCCTAAGGGTGGGAAGAATTGAGTATTTTTAATCGTTTAATTACCATTACATCGTACGCTTAAAGTTAAAACTGATCATTTGCTTAACTTAACGCTTCCGTGAAGCATTACCTGCGGGTTCAATATTTCCCTAATTCACGTTCAAGCATAACTTTTAATTCAACTGATTTCAATTAACGGTGACAGCGTTTTGTTTACTTTAAATGGACTTTGATGAGAAGAACAACTTCACTCTTCATTAATCCAGCAAGCTTATCTCGCTCATACTAACAAGTAGTTGAATCACATTTGACGGAACTAACCCCCCTCCCTTTTTTCTCCCCTTTATCCCCAGGGTGTGATGAATTTTCTTCACTCCTCTTCTTTCAATCATATTTTAACTCTCTTCTACTAATACTATAGCTACTCCTTAAACATTCTCTTCTACATTAAATTTTCTTTAACGAAACATAGGGAGGACTATTCTAAATTAAAACTTGTTGACAGTGGCGCACGCCTTGCTCGTGACGTCACAGCGTAGATACGCACAACAGAGGGACTTAGTAGTAACCCCGGCGTATGTTGGTTCTTTCCTCAACTACATGGGTCGAGATTAAATTCCTAAACTGCATTTTTTATATAAATTCCAATACTGCTAAATTAACGCATCTTATATTTCTCAATACCAATTAAGGTTTGTTAATTTTAAGATGTATGCCCATCGCACAAGTCCATTGCTAATTAATCATTTAAACTATTCATTTTTAGCAAGCCAGAATAGGTAAGATTGTTGTATATGTAAACTCCCTTAGAGCAGCAAGATTTCTCTAAAGTATTTAGTACAAAATCCTGCCTCCTCTGTACTCCTTGCAACGATATGTTGCCCCGTCCTGAAGTCCCGATATGGCACCCCCAATGGATCCATGCGCATTAAGCTCCTCACCTGTCTGGAAAGGTGAAGCCAAGTAATCTCCCTCGACCTTAGTGTCGCGCATTCGATCAGAAGTCGCCATGACCGACTGACCTGCTTGTCAGTGAACCTGTGCACCTCTGGCTCACCCCCTCTCCCAAAACGTGACTCACCAAGGAGTCCTGTGGCTGCCGGCTGGAGACAGTGAAGGAGTGGAACCTGGGAACATATTGCCACAAACAAGGATTCTTGGGGTGGGGCAGTAAGGAGTGCAAAGTGCAACCGGTCAACAGCCATCACGGGTATAGGACTAATCTCAAAGGAGTGCAGGTACTACAACAATGGCCATCTAGTTATCCCCCAATTTTTCTTAGCTTAGACTAATTTTAACTTGCTTAGAATAACTGGCTTTTACACTATTCGGACTGTGTGCAGTGGGATTGTGTGTATGTACTTTTCTTGGATATTAATTTCTGGTTTGAGACTAGCACAGTCTCTAGGTCACGTGGGACACGTGCCCGACCCCATTTTGATTTTTGATTAGTGCAGACCACGTGTCTAACCCATCATTTTTATTATTTAGAATTTCTTTTAATTTGCATTCCTTTTATTATTCCATTTTTGTGTTGTTAAGATGTCTGTTTTCTTTTAATGTAAATTTGTGAATAAATCAATATTAGGTTAATTAAACCTCTTTCGTATTTTTGCTCCCTCGTTTATTTTAATGTGTGAATTGAATAGTTGATCACGGGACAAAATACCCAATATTTAAAGAGTAAACCTAAGTAAGTCTATAGGTGGTAACAGCGAGGAACTTTGCATTAATATATTTGCTTCGAAGGTAAAGATCCTTATCTTTAAACTTTTAAACTACTTTACATAACTGCTCCCATTTTTTATTTTGTCTAATTACATTTACGTAAAATACCTCTTCAGCATTTCATTAGGGTAGCTGGAACGGAGTTGGAACAGAGCCTAAGAATGAGATGACTATAGACCTGACAAAGCTAGAGTAGGCCATAAATTATTTCTAATTCTACGTGTGGAGTTCTCCGGCCTCTTGACAGTAAAATTTCCCCTTTTTGTATTTAAGAGTGATGGTTAGTGAACTATGGTAGTAAAGTAATTAACGGGGTGTTTGTGCTAGAGAGTAGGTGCTCATTATCCTCCCCTGTTGATCTTTGAGTAACGACTATTAGGGAGACTTTCCCGGATTAAGTTCCCACTCAAAACATAAAAAATTCTACATATATATATATATATATATATATATATATATATATATATATATATATATGTATATATATATATATATATATATATATATATATATATATATATATATATATATATATATATATATATATATATATATATATATATATATATATATATATATATATATATATACATAGGGCTTATATATTTTACGAGATGCCCAAATGATACTTTTATTTTAACATATAAGGCTTAAATATTTTATTAGGTGCCCCAAAAATGTTTTTTATTTTAATGTTTTTAAAATGCAAATGTCTTAGAGTCTCTTCAACTACATATTACTAGCGTACTAACCGCTTTTCATGCACTTCACTATTCCAGACAATTTTACTCCTTCGAGTGAATGAAATGGCCAATTTCAAACGGCTCTCAACTGGAAAGTGTTCAAAAAATAGGGAGTGTTGTCTGGACATGGCAAAACGTTCCTGTTGAGCTCCACCTGTCTTTGCCTTAACCAACGCCAAACAAAGATGTTAACGGCGTTAAATATCATCACCATAACGCTGATTGATGCTAGCAACAAGTAGAAATGAAGATCTGCATAAGTCGGTGACGGGTGGTCCGTCTCGGTTAATTTCATCAACCGATTAGCCATTCGTGCGTTGTATGGGAGAGGTAAGGATGGGATTGTAGTAGTCCCTGTGAAATTCGTGAAGTAGGCCCGTTCCCTGATGATAGTGTTAATTCCTTGGATCGTGTAATTCGTAGACGTACCGATGCAACCATCTGCTGCAACGGAGCTCTGGGAATAGGACGTGGATGTGTCCGGGCATGATACATTGAAGCCGGCCTTGTCGTATCGTATCCACGAACCGTTGTTCAATCTGCAATTGAACTTATTATCGTCAAAAGGATAAAGTTTTTTCAGACAGTTTTCATATGTATGGGAGAGAGCACGGTTTAGCACTATACCTAACTCGCATGAATCCATTGATATATGATGGAATTCAAAGGAGTCAGCTGTACATACTTTATTATTCATTGCTTCTGAACAGTGAGTTAATTTATCTAAGTCTCTAATGACCGTATATGTTTCCTTATCAGGGGAAATTAATACGTGTCCTGTCAAACTGGATATTACTGGACTTGAGTTATTCGTCATGAAAGTCGGGAATGGTGATATCTTGTATGATTGCCAGGCATCGGAAGAATCAAAGGGAACTGTAATCATGATCCTGTAATTTTTAACGCTTACTGTAATTAGGGTATAATAAAATTCTAACCTTTGGGCGTCCAACAAAGGATTATAACCTATTTTCTCCCGTTTGTTCTCTAAAATTAACGTTAAGTCTTATATTGGCAACAGATGTGGGGATATAACACCTTTAGTTGCTAACGTAATAGCTTCTACATAGTCTTTTGATTTCTCAATGAAATGTGCAATTTTAGTATGGATATGATCTATTTTTGAATTATAATATGTTAATGTTGCCAGCAAGTTTTGTACTTCCATAATCAGACGGATTTTGCTAGAATATTCGTTCACCAAACTCATAATTTGATTAATTGATGTTGACTGATTTATTACTTCTGATAAAACTAATTCGTTTTCCTGTTCTACAAAACTCAATTTTCTTATTTTGATTACTGATTTTAAGACGATTTGAAATCCCTAAGCCTAAACTTGCAACAGATCCAAAAATGTTTAGTGCAGCAAAAATAAACGGTTTATATCTTTCAAGGTTAGTGTGTCTTACTGTCCACATCAGAGGGTCACGAGCAAAGATTCTGCCTCGTAAGTCTTATTTTGCAAGTCTTGGGATAGCATTTCTGCTACTCTTAGTGTCAGTGCAAGCGAACTCTCTGTATTGAAAGGAAAATGTCGTTTATTCATCTCATTTAATGAAGCAGCAAACCTTGAAATGTCACTCTTTAAGCTAGTGACGTCATTCTCTGGGAGAAAAATAGCTTGCATGTTTACTTCTATAACTATATTGCTTGCAGTAATAAAAACGTCTTCTGTTCCCTCTACTATAGTGCCATATCTAAATCTATACTTTTAGTTTTAGGGCTCTTCCTACATGAGAAAAACGTCTGAGCGAACAATATCGCTCCTAACTATAAAAACTTAATTTTGGAAACCTGCAATGGGAAAAATATATGTAATTACTCCTGTATTAAGAAGAAAAAATTTTTTAGCATACAAACATCATACAAGTTTCATAGATAAAAAAAGAAATTCCCTCACTTCCTTCTCTCTTATTTTAATTTTTCATGTGAGCCAATGGTACAATTCTCTCATCAGTTGGGATACGTTTTGAACTCTAAATCTATTGGCCGTTAATGTTTCCAAAATGTTAAATGGGCCTTCAAACTTAGGTGTTAGTTTATAATTGAGTCCTTTACGTACATTTACCTGTATGTATACATTATCACCCATGGTATATGTTTTAGTTGGCTTCACTATTTTACTATGATTCCTTTTCATTATGATTTGTAATTCTTCTAAATTCTTTCGAAGGATATCATAATGACTTTTGCTTGCATTTATAACTTCCTTTAAAGGATTTGATAAATCAGTTGTAGGCATCAATACATAGAAAGGCGTTCTAACTGGGGTACCATAAAATGCCTCGTGCGGCGACATTTTAATTGATACATGATATGAGTGATTCAGAGTGCTTAGTACTGCAGGTATTGCAATATCCCAGTTGGGGTCTGATCCCCCTAGTATTAATCTTAATATGTTTAAAACCTTCCTATTCGCTCTTTCCACTAGCCCATTCGACTCTGGGTGATAGATCATGGTATTGATTTTCTTTATGTTAAGGAATTCACACTATGAGTTAAGGAAATGATTATTAAATTCTCCACCCGAGTCTGAGATTATAATGTGTGGAATTCCATGTTTACAAATGTAACACTCGTAAAACTTCCTAGCGCATTCTATCGCAGTTTTAGTTTTAAGAGCTATTAGTTCCGTATATCGAGTCAAAGCATCTACAATTACCAAGAGGTGCTTATTTCCTCTGTCTGACTCATAAAATCCTCTTAATAAATCTAAATGTATTCTTTGAAAGGGTTGATTGGGCACGGGATAAGCCCCTAGGCTGACAGATGTTTTCATGTGCCCTTTGTTTTCCTGACAAGTGCGACAATTAGGTATGTGTTTTTTTATATCTGTAAGCTTCGTATGACAAGAAAACAATGATTTGGCTTTCTGTGACATTATGGAGAAACCTGGGTGTCCATGCAATGGATTTGCATGCAACCAATTTAGGACAGTGGATATAAGTGAGATTGGTACGACTACTACCTGGTCGTTAGTCACATGTGGTGTATTACATGTTTTCATTGTCACGGATGTACACAGAATTTTATCCTTGATTATATAATTCTGCTGCGTATACTTTATATATTCCTTTTCCTTAGGATTTCCTTTCAAAGCATTTATGATTTTTTCTAATTTCTGATCTTTTCTTTGCTCTGTCTGTAATAATTCAGTGCTCCAGCCCAGATCTTCCTGTTCAGATACAGTTTTAACAATAGGCATGGATGTTGATATATCTATTAATTCAGCTAATGGCTCCGTACAAGATGACACGGGGTTGCGTGATAATGCATCAGCAATGATATTTGCTTTCCCTGGTAAATACCCGATCCTCGCGCCAAAGTCTTGGATGATCAAATGCCACCAATTCGTTTGGGGTTGTGACTAAAGCCTTTAAAGAAGTCGGTTAGGGGTTTATGATCAGTAAGAACCGTGACGGGATAACCGTATATTATGAACTTAAAATGCACTAGTGAATTAACAATAGCTAGGCCTTCCTTGTCTATTACTGCATACTTACTTTCGGAAGTTCTCAGTTTACGTGAATAAAAAGCTAATGGGAAAAATTGTTTGTCATATTGCTGAAGCAATATCCCACATACTCCTAGGTCTGAGGCGTCTGTTGCAATGAAGAATTCCTTACCGAAGTCAGGAAATTTTAAGATAGGAGAATTACGTAGTTCATCTTTCAAGGTATTAAACACCTGTTGATGCTGCTCAGACCGTATGAAATCTACGCCCTTCTTCGTAAGATCAGTTAGGGGAGCGGCTATTATTGAATAATTGCGTATAAAATGCCTGTAATATCCACTACACCCCAGAAATTGCTGTATTCCCGTGACATTAGTAGGTATCGGAAAGTTACCGATAGCCGACAACTTATTGTGGACTACTTTAACCCTGGATAGGTACGCTCCTCGGACACCCCTTTAAGGGTATACTCGGACGCGAACGACCCCGACGCCAAAAAAAATTCTTGAAAAATCAGTTTTTGCAGTAACCTCCTTTTTTCTTTCGCCAAAAAAAACTTCAATGAATGCTTAAAACAACTGTAAAGATAAATACTACTCATCTGCAGACTAACTATTTATTATAAATATTTTAAAAAATTAAGTAGAAAAAAAAAGACCTGACATAAAAATTCATAAAAAAAAAGTTTATACATATATACACAAATCCTTTTAGGAATTGATTCTTGAATGTTTAGGACACATCTTGATGTATTTTGGATGAAGTCAGACCCATGGAGGTGAAGATCTGAAATGAGAAAAAAAGGGTAACTTTTTTTGGCCAAAAAAATTTGTCCAAATTTCATGAATTTTTTTGGGTACCCAAATGAAATAGGAAGTGGCTAATTTTTTTAGGGAATAAACATATGTTATCCTAAAATAGAAATATGTAAAAAAGTCTTCATTATTTTGTAAATTACATTTATATCAGGGGCCATATCTAAAGGTAATTTTTTGAGTACTTAGAAATTTCGTAAAAAAATACATATATTTAATATATAATATGATATTTATGCAGGTAAAAATATACCAAAATATCACAAATTCTATAGGGAACAAGAATATATATAGATAGGGCAGCTTACGCTTCGGATATGTCCACAAAATGGCCGCCAACCACACTGACTCAGACTCCCTAATCTGCCACTTGAAATGTAGGAAGGGTATGTCAATTTCAAGGTGTTATTTACTAATCTAATTATTATTGGATATGCATAAAAATTGTGTGGTGGGTTGCTGGATAATTGTCGATTATTTTACGACTATAAAATTAAAATTCTGACCCCAAAAAATTTTTTTGAAGGGAAATAAAATCGAAAAAAAAATGTAAAACAATATAATATTTTAGCTAAAAAAATTTGATGATATTCAATCAAAAAAAAAGTAAACAAAATTTTCCGACAAATAAACATCTAGAGGAATCATTACTCTGTGATAGTTCCTTAGTACGTAGTAATTTTGAAAGAATTGGGAAAAAACGAAAAATTGGCAATCACCGGAAAATCGAACACATACCTATATATACGCCATATCTGGCTAAAAAAAAGATAGGCATGGGTAGCCAGATCATCTAGAAACACTTTCCAACACTATAAAAATATAAGTTTTGCGACACTACTTGCCAATTCCTTACGGTAACATGACTAAGCAAAAAAATGCAAAACAAATAAAAAGGGGCACTCGCGGAAAAATGGCTAACATTCTAATATACGGCATTTCAGAAAAAAAAAATTCAGCCACGTGCTAGGCAAACCATCAAGGCACATTTTCCGACAAATAAACATATAAATGAAATATTACTCTGTGATAGTTCCTTAGTACGTAGTAATTTTGAAAGAAATGGGAAAAAACGAAAAAATGGCAATCACAGGAAAATCGAACACATACTTATATATACGCCATATCTGGCTAAAAAAAAATAGGCATGGGTAGCCAGATCATCTAGAAACACTTTCCAACACTATAAAAATATAAGTTTTGCGACACTACTTGCCAATTCCTTACGGTAACATGACTAAGCAAAAAAATGCAAAACAAATAAAAAGGGGCACTCGCGGAAAAATGCCCAACATTCTAATATACGGCATCTCAGATAAAAAAAAAAGACATGCACGTGTTAGCCCAACCATCAAGGCACACTTTCTAACACATAAACATGAAAAAAAAAATCAATAATATACGGCAATTCCTTACTACGTAGTAAATTTTTACAAATATTGAAAAAAAACAGAAATTGGCAACCGCAGTTAAATACCCAATATACCAATAACTACGTCGTATCTGACAAAAACAAAAACACGCATGGGTAGCCAGATCATCTAGACACACTTTCCAACACTAAAAAAGCAAAAGTTTTACGATACTATTTCGCAATATCTTACGGAAAAATGACTTGGCAAAAAAATGAAAAAAAATGAAAAAGGGACACTCGCGGTAAAATGCCTGTAATTCTAATATACGGCATCTCAGATAAAAAAAAAGACATGCACGTGTTAGCCCAACCATCAAGGCACACTTTCTAACACATAAACATGAAAAAAAAATGAATAATATACGGCAATTCCTTACTACGTAGTAATTTTTACAAATATTGAAAAAAAACAGAAATTGGTAACCGCAGTTAAATACCCAATATACCAATAACTACGTCGTATCTGACAAAAACAAAGTCATGCATGGGTAGCCAGATCATCTAGACACACTTTCCAACACTAAACAAGAAAAGTTTTACGACCCTATTTGGCAATATCTTACGGAAAAATGACTTGGCAAAAAAATGAAAAAAAATGAAAAAGGGGCACTCGCGGTAAAATGGTCCTCGTGGTGATGAACGCCATTTTAACTAAAAAAAAAATCATGCACATGGTAGCCAAACAATCCACCAAGACTTTCCACAACTGATAACCTATACAAGTTGCACCATTCTACGACAATTTCATAATACGTAATAACTTTGATAATTATGCAAACTACCTTAGAAGGGTAAACTCGGTCGCGCTCGACCCCGACGCGTCTCAGAAATCGGGGAAGGAGTACAGCTACAGCAATGCACATCTGGACACTACTAGAGCGTGTAGGGGAGACACCTCCTGCAGGTCGATCACCCACAAATTCAGTCACGGGGGTGAGTCACGTGAGAAAAACCTGTTTTTTTTTGACACTCGGGGTCGCAAATGACCCATCGTACCTATCCAGGGTTAAGACCTTGGCTAGACACCGTAAAACTTAAATAGACCAATTCCATCTTGAAGAATTCACACTTACTAATCTTTATCCTTAAGTTATGCTGTCTTGGTCTCTGTAGTACTAGTTTCAGTTTATGTAGATTTTCTTCTAAGGTATTAGAAAAGATTACAAGGTCGTCCCTATAGGCCTGCAATATATCCCCTAGTAAGTCTCCAAACACTAGGTTATTCATTCTAGTAAATGTTATGGGAGCACAACGTAAACAAAAAGTCATACGCAAAAATTCATAATGTCCCCTGGCTGTGCTGAAGGCAGTGTATGGGATACTATTTTCTTCTATTGATATCTGTTGAAAGCCTTTAAGTAAGTCCAAACTGGTAAAATATTTATTCTGACGTAACAAAGATAAAATATCGTCAGTACATGGCACTGGGAATCTATCAGGGATCGTTTCCTCATTTAAGCGACGGAAATCTATGCAGATACGCCATGTTCGATTATTTTTCGGTAAACTATTAATGGAAAATTATAAGGGCTGTTCGATTTCCTAATGACTCCTTCTTCTAGCATTTTACATACTTCATCATTTATCTCATTCTGGAATTTCATAGGGAGTCTGTACGAGGGTACATAGATAATTTTCTGCTTGTCTTTTAACCTTATTTGATGTTCGATAACATCTGTTTTTCCTAAGGATCCATTAGTAGTGGAGAAATCATCATGATATTCGGTTAAAAGTTCAAAAAATTTCTGCTGAATTTCCTCTTCTTGAATGTCTTTATTGATTTTATTTCTAATAGATTGCAAAAGAGATTCATTCGCAATTGATTGAGCATGATTGATTTCAGCAACGGTAAGAGTATGATGTTTATAAACTTCTACATCCAAGATATGTTGATTTTTGTGAATTACTAAAGTGGTATTTAAATGATTACAGACTTTAATATTACACTGTTGTTGTGAGCCGACTGTATAAATAGCTTGTGTGACGGACAATCCATTAGTTTTCAAAGTGGCTGAAGGGATTAATATTTCAGATCCCGGCAAAGTTTTCTTTACTCGCACGATTATATTCAAAGTTACGGTCGGCTCGATAGATTGCGTGCAAGATGATATTACGGATGAACAAGAATTTTGTTGGGTCGCGTATATTATTTCTTTATTAATGAGACAAGTGATTGGTCCTTCAACGTACGTCACTGTTTTATTTGTCGTCTCCTTTTTATCCAAAACTGATTTTAAGGTATTAGAAGACTTATAGAATTTCCCTTTGATATACACACCGTGTTTGACTGGGGCTAAGATAATGTTTTGATTGCCCATAGACAGGTATCCCATAATTATAGCTGGATACATATTAAGGTTTTGTACAACGGGAAAGGTATCATCAAACGTGCGCTTACTGACCTTGTACTGAACATGAGTTACGCCTATTACATTTAATTCATTATTTCCTATACCCGAGAGCCTTACTCCAGACTTCTCTATAGGGAAGTTCGAAAATAACAAATGATGTGTCCTCAAATCCATGATATTACGTGGACTACCAGAGTAAAAAAATAATGTAAAGTATCGGTGTTCTAAATTTACAGCATATAATGTTGGTTGTAACTCATTTTGGCTTATTGTTGTGAATTTGTTGAAAATCTACGAGAGCCTGCACTGATTTATTTGATTCGGCCGTGTGTTTCATAGGAAAATCTATTGCCTCACA
>NC_090733.1:47368492-47388492 GCF_036898095.1 Palaemon carinicauda
AGAGCACTGGTGGTCTAACCCATGGCAGTGGGATGACCGAGGAGATGTGTAATCTTTGGTCCTAATCTGCACCTGTAACATCTGAGTACAACAGTGCAATGCAAAATTTTTACCGACCTAACCTATACTACAAGTCCACAACACAAAGATTCAACTGAGGCACGCATTAAAAGAGATGTATCTGATCTTGAGAAAATTCAGACAAAGATTGCAACCTTTTCACCCTTCACATCTAATACTACTCTGAGAAACATTGTCAACGGAATAGTGGCTGGACCAGATGTGAATATACATGCCTTTGAATCAGTTGGGTACAAGATCATTAAAGATATGATGGTAAAGCCAGCATTTACTTACAAATTTATGCGGAAAGACAGAGCCCAAACCCTTGGAAATATCTCTCCTGTGAAGATTGCTCCTGATCGTACCATTGATCCTGCCCCTCTGTTCCAGCGTTTCCTTGTCGTGTCAGGATCAGGGGATCTTTCCCTTGAAGAGGTTTTGACATATGAGCTAAGCCCATATCCTCCAGCCCTCTTTGAGACCAGGGACATTCTTCGAAAAGCAGATAAACCTCTGCTTGCTCAGGCAATTCAAGACCATGTTGCAGCCTTTTCAAGTGAGGCTGTGATTAACTCTAAATCTAAAACAGATTGTTATGTGCTTGATGGAGGCTCATTGCTCCATCGATCACCATGGAAGAAAGGCGACTCATATTATACAATAGCCGAGTCTTATGCAGACTTCACTGTGAGAAATTATGGACAAGCAACAGTGGTGTTCGATAGATATGGTGAAGGCCCCTCTATAAAAGACAACACACATCTGAGACGAGGAAAAGAACTGCACTCTCTAATTATTTTCACAGCAGAAACAGAATTTTCAGGCAAAAAGGAGGACTTTCTATCTCCTGACAAAAATAAGACACACATGATTTCTCTTATCAGCACAGCACTAACTAAAAGGGGATGCCATGTCATTCAGTCCCCAGGTGATGCAGATGTTGATATCGTTAAGGCAACTGTTGAACTATCCCATCATTACACTATAACGTTGGTTGGTGACGATACAGATTTTCTGATCCTGCTCCTTCATTATACCAGAACAGACAATGTGACCATTTACTTCCGTTCTGATGCAAGCAAACATTCAAGAGAACATAAAGTATTTAATATTAACTTGTTGAAAGAAACTCTAGGAGATGATGTTTGCACTGAATTACTCTTTGTACATGCCTACTCAGGCTGTGATTCCACTTCAAGGATTTTCAGCATTTGAAAAAAGTCAGTCTTCTGGAAATTAGTGAAATCTGATCCTGTCATGAAGTCCTGTGCGAGTTAATTCACCCTTCAGAACAAATCTCAAGAGGAGATATCAGATCTTGACAAAGAACTGATGATTGATTGCTTTGGAGGCAATCTAATGATACACTATCATCACTGCACCATACCATTTTCACCAAGAAATTGGCAACTGCTGAAGCATTTGTCACTCCTGAAAGGCTTCCCCCAACATCATCAGCAACAAATTTCCGTAGCCAACGTGTGTATTCCCAAATTATGGTATGGATGGGAAAGGCAAGTGAAATGAACCCAATTGAATGGGGATGGAAACTCGAGAATGATCAGTTAGTACCAGTAATGACCCAAAACAATGCTGCACCTGACAAACTCTTCAAAATTATCCATTGCAACTATTCAGAGGGATGCAGATTATCTCGATGCAGCTGGTGTATGTAGCCCTAGCCAGATTGAAAACTGTAACAATCCAAACAATACTCGAGAGGTTGATACTGACTGAAGAGGAGGATAACACTCAAAATTGAAACTCTGAAACTTGTTCTATGCGGATAAAAGTGTTATTAACTAATGTAACCAAGTACTTGAAATATAGAGCTCTGTTAAGTGTAATTAGGATTTGATATAATTAGAAGATTATATAAGCATGAGTACTGTAAGTTAACAACCCTATAAAAGACGCTCATATTTTGTTTGCTATCATCATACCTCTAAGAATAAATTCTTTTAACTATTGCTTGTTGTAAGTGTTTGTGTAAAAGGTGATAGTGAATGTCTGAAGGTCAAGAATCCAATTTAGTAATGATTTAAAAGCTCACTGATATCCCTAGTTGTCTTAATGTGTTCTTTGCCCCCCAGAATGTAAGAACAGACACCAATATCATCCAATTTGAGTTGATAGTTATAAAGTTATGATGGTTCAAAGGTTTCGGCGGCCATCTTGGACGCCATCTTGAAATAAACACTTTTCTGGGGGTCATAGTTTGGTAAACTTTTAGTATGTTAAAAAGTACATTAAAACCTACCAGAATCAGTTGAGAAACCTTTTGTTACAATTTTTTTGGGGTTAAACTGTATTTTGCCCTGACTATTAACAATTAGAATAGAATATCTTAAAAACAGTGGCAACATTAAAATAAATCTTTCATGTGTTATCTATAAAAGCTTTAAAAACAAGAGGAAGAGAAATAAGAAAGATTAGTGTACCCGAGTATACCCTCAAGCAAGAAAACTCTACCCCCAAGACAGTGGAAGACCATGCTACAGAGGCTATGGCACTATACAAGACAAATGAACAATGGTTTGATTTTAGAGTCATTTTTCTAGAAGGGCTGCTTATCATAGCTAAAGAGTCTCTTCTACATTTACCAAGAAGAAAGTAGTTACTGAACTATTACATTGCAGTAGTTAAACCCTTGAATGAAGAAGAATAGCTTGGTAATCACAATTTTGTCAGGTGTATGAGGATAAAGGAGAATTTGTAAAAAATAGGCCAGACTAATTCAGTGTATGTGTAGGCAAAAGGAAAATGAGTCGTAACCAGAGAGAAGGATACAACGTAGTACTGTCTGGCCAGTCAAAGCACCCATTATCTTTCTAGGGGTAGTATGTATATATATATATATATATATATATATATATATATATATATATATATATATATATATATAATAATAATAACAATAATTATAATAATAATGGTAATAATAATAATAATAGTATTGATAATAATAATAATTTTTACTCCTCATTTAAGGAGGCCAATTGACACTTTCAAAGAAAGGGTTGGTGGGGTTGGGGTGGGGGGTAGGGATTTCCCCTTCCCCCTGCAGTCCTATGTTGAGGAAACAAGGAAATCAGTTGTATTTTCGGAGTTGTGGTGAGGCGTTAAATGAAGATTTTTCACATATCTTGTAAAATATTGTATCGTAGCCGAAATCTATTTTGATAACCGTTAAAAGAGAGAGACGTTGTCTAGTTAACAAGTGTTATCACGGTACTTTGTCGAATTCTCACCCTGAGTGTGTAGTAGCGTATGTTATGAGGGATTTAATCATTACGCAATCGCCTCAAAGACAGGATGTGATTCTCCTTACTCTTGTATCACAGTAGGATCCCATTTTTATAGGATTGATGCTCATTTGTTAATTTCTTAATTTTTATACAAGATTTGTGTTTACGATGTTCTCACTCAAGCCATTGAGAGCC
The DNA here is from genome assembly GCF_036898095.1 of Palaemon carinicauda. Classification (NCBI taxonomy): domain Eukaryota; kingdom Metazoa; phylum Arthropoda; class Malacostraca; order Decapoda; family Palaemonidae; genus Palaemon; species Palaemon carinicauda. Next base: position 47,371,999 of record NC_090733.1, read on the forward strand.
GTAGCAGTAATGTAATTCAAGAGGAATAAATGTATTCTAATTACACATACCTAGCATTGATTTACATAAAGATTTGGCGTAGATGCAGGGATTGTTAAATACAGTACTAATTCGCTGATATTATTCCATGTATGTGTAATGGCAGTACTCCAATTACATTGATAACAAACATATGTATGTTTGTATGTGTGTTGCTTGTTGCATGTGCATCATATGGCTCCCCTCCACTCACTGAAGCAGACATGACTTAGAGACTCTTATTGTAGACGGGTCTTCATGCAGGAGCTACGCAGGTTTAAGGCGGTCAGTTGTACTCCAATCCTCTTTACCACAAACGGTGAAGATGAAAACTTTCGGAGCACGATGGAAGACAACGAATGGGCCTGTATACGGTGTAACTGCTTTACAGACCAAAAGTCCTAGTTTCTATTTTGTTACTACTCCATGTCTCATCTACAAACATTCTCTTACATAATTTCTAGTTTTTCAAGAACATTAAGTAAAAAATCAAATAATCAGCATAAAATTTAGGAATATGTGAATTAAATTTTTTTTTTTTTTATTTTTTTTTTTTTTTTTTTTTTTTTTTTTTTTTTTTTTTTTTTTTTAGAATAATATCATCTGAATTTATTCCGTGAACATGGTATTATTCGCTGTTTTTTTTTATATTTTTCTTCTGTGTCGCATTTTGTAACTGAAAATATAACTAAGAAAAAGGATCACTTCGTCATTTACTTGATAATTAATGAAACACAATATTTGTCTAATACATCACCTAAACATAAGGCATTTTTCATTTCCTATATAGAAAAAGAAACCTTAAAAACATACGAGATAAGGATTTTCTAATTCATATAATGCCTGGTTAACAATCGTTGTTTAAGCTATACTTGTTAACTCAATTCCCATGCACCTAAAGATTCACTTAGATGGCGGATTCCTTATTAAAATGGATAGCATATTTTGAAATGAGGCCATATGAGAGGTAAAACCTGTCTGAATTAGCGATGAAAAACTGAACTTTATGGGTATTTATGGAATCTAGATATTTTGTATATATATATATATATATATATATATATATATATATATATATATATATATATATATATATATATATATATATAGATGTGTGTGTATATATATATATATATATATATATATATATATATATATATATATATATATTTTTTTTTTTTTTTTTTTTTCATTATATCTAATGAAGATTGCAGAAATAAATTATCATATCATGGTAAATTATTTATTTTACCCAATATATTGTAGAAAGTCGACCGTTTTTTTCTCTTGTGGCAGGCTTCAACTGGGACCTTAACAGAAAGATGGGCTGGGCAGGATTGGTTTATTAACAATTTTATATACAATCATTTGACCGTATGATAGAACAAGAGAGACAAAGTGAGTAATCGAATTACAATGCATGACTGTGTATGGAATACATGTGCATGACATAGCCCCCCTTAAAGCAGATATACTTGTGAAATGGCGTGCACTGCCCTAGAGGGGTAAACTTTAAGTAGGTCATCTTGCAGGATATACGAAGGTTTCAGGTAATCAATGAAGACCCAGTCTTTTTTGTATTGAATGTTGATTGGGAAATATTTTGGCTTGCTATGGATAACAAGGAATGGGCACTTGTAAGGGGTGTGAATGGTGGCTTGCAAGTGTTGGTGCACAGAAAGACATGTATTCTGGTGTCTAGATCTTTTGGTAAGTGTTGCTTTGCTGGGGACTTGTATGTCTAGCAGCAGCGAGTAAATTTCCCCACCACAGGAAATAGGCACTGGAGGTTGTTGGATGTGGTTGGTGATGGAAAAAAACAAAAAAACAATTAGCAGTGACGACCAATATGTCACCATACCACCATTTCAGTTCCCGAAGCATCCAAAAAGTCTTTAGGAGAGGTCCATAATCCAAGCATGACCCAGGGAAGATTAGTAAGTCAGTTGGAGTCATTGCAGTGGGACATCAATGGTGCATGATAGGGTGTGATGACAGCATTCAATAATTATGTTGGTTGCAGGATTGTAGGTGATTGTCTTATGTAAGATGGTGCCTTGGAGACTCGCTAATGATGTCCACAATACAGAGGTGAAAGGGGTACCCCTGATAGAAGTATTATGTTTAGGAATGCCAAATCTCTCTATCCAAAAAGTGACGAAGGCGGATGTACGTGAAGAGGAGATTAAAGTTTCCATGGGGATGGCTATAGGCCAGCAATTGGAGTGGTCAGTGACAGTAATCTTGTAGCAGTGTCTTGGTGAGGTGGGTAGGGGCACACTATGTTGACATGCATGTTGGCAAAATGTCGCTGAGTTAAGAGAAGGTGCCAACTCGTGATTTCGTATGTCAATGTACTTTCCAAGTTTAGCATACTTAATAATGCCGGGCCAAATGAACTTGGTCTTCAGTAGTTTTGCAGTAGATCAGTGTGACGGGTGTGAGAGGCCATGGATTAAAAAGAAACCCCTATCGAAGTGTGGGGAAAGGTATCCGTGGGTATGGCCTACCAGTACTGGGGTCACAGAGGAGAGGGGCATTGGAGTCATTGAGTGGGATGCCTTTCCAATGGAGTGATATCCAGAATGTTTTGAAGCTTAGTACTCTGAATCTTATCGTTGAATAGCAGCCAATGTGTTTCTTGACTGGACATCAGTAACAGGATTGTTTTTACTAGGGACGTGTTGAAGGGTGCAGTTGTATTCAGTCGCAGCGGAGAGATGTCGACGTTGATGGTCTGACCAGGTGTTGGATTGTTGGATGAAAACATGTAGCAAGATCATGTGGTCCATGCAAATAACGAAGGGTGTACTCACTAAGAAGCGGAAAAAATGATAGATAGTCAAATTCCCTTCCAGCAATTTACAGTGAAAATTAGAGTATCTGTATTCCGCCTTGGACAGTTTTCTACTGAAGAAAGCCATTGGATGAGTTGAGCTATTCACCACCTGCTTGAGTATTGCACAAATAGCAACATCACTGGCATTTGTAGAGAGAAAGAGAGGGGCATATGGCATGAGAAAAGTGAGAGCAGCCACAGTTGATAGAGCATTCCTTGAGTTGCTGAAGGCAACTTCCTAAATGGGACCCAGATTCAGGACATTTGGTTTGCTTGTGAGGAAGGTGTAGAGGGGGGCCAGAGTGGCGATGATGGCTGGCAAGAACTGTTGTTGATACTTTATCAGTGTTTTGAGGGTCGCGAGCGTTGGAATTTCTAAACAGTTGATACCTTCTCAGGGAGAGCTGAATCCCTTCAGGAGTGATACGGTACCCTAAGAATGAAACTTCAATTGCGCCAAAAGTACACTTGCCAAATCCTACTACAAGGCCATTCTTTTATAGGCAGTCGAAAACAATTTGTAGGTGATGGAGGTGTTCCTCTTTGAAGGAATAGACCCCATGTATGCCGAAGACGACGTCCCCTATGATGACATTTGTGAGACGTTGAAAAGGGGCCCCAATATTACAAAGGCTAAAACTGAAGTAATTGAATATGTGTGTGCCAAAGGGGATGGTGATGATAGTCTTGGGGATATCTTCTGAATTCACAGGGCTCTGATAACACCTACCAGGAAGTCGAGTGAGCTGTTATGTTGTAATAAAGAGGTGAGGTGAATGCAACAAACTGTATTTCAACAGTAAGCAAGTTTATATACCGCAGGTTTCCTGACAAGAATGTCACAAAAAATTATAACAAAATAATTCATGACAAGACAGGCTTAAAAAAAAATTCTGTCAACACTGAGGTCTACAGTGAGATACACAATAAAAAAGAAAATAACGTTACAGTGTATGAGTGTTCGTGCAAAAAGGACACACTTGAAATAATTGTCCTGCTGTTGAGATGCGTATTGTAGGCGGGTCATCGTAGAGGAGACACAGGTTTTTGGCTATCAATGAAGACGCAGTTTTCTTTACCATGAAGGTTGATTATGAAAGGCTTCGGATAGCGGTGGATAACAAGGAAAAGGCCTGTGTAAGGGGGTATTAGCAGTGACCTATTAGTGTTGATGCGCCTGAAAACGCAAGTTGCATCGTGCGAATCTGTCAGTATGTGTTGCTTAGATGGCTGCTTGTAAGTTTGATGGCATAGAGTAAATTTTCTCACGGCGGGACGTAGATGGTGGAGATTGTCGAAGGAGATTGCAGACGGAAAAACTTCGGCAGGGAAACTTCGGCAGGGACAACAAACGGTTTGCCATACAGCTTTTCAGCTGCCGAGATATCAGGTTCATTTTCAGCTGTTCTTATTCCCAGGAGGACCCAGACAAGCTGGGTAAACCAGTTGTAGTTCGTGCATTGGCATATCGAAGTGGCTTTGAGGTTGCAATAAAAACGTTCTACCATTTTGTTGCCAGGAGAATTGTAGGCAGTATTCTGATGTAGGTTTATTACTAGGAAATTGGCTAATGAAAGAAAAGTGGTACCCTTATCAGAAGTAATATGCTTATGGATACAAAATCTCGCTATGCACCCTGAGAATAAAGCATATATACATGAAGTGGACATTACAGTTTCTATCGAAATGGGTTCAAGCCAAAGAGTAGGGTGGTCGATGACGTTGAAAAGGTATCAATGTCCTTGTATTAGGAGTAGGGGATCTACCACGTCGATGTGAATATGCGCAAGTTAATTCACCCTACAGAACAAATCTCAAGAGGAGATATCAGATCTTGACAAAGAACTGATGATTGATTGCTTTGGAGGCAATCTAATGATACACTATCATGACTGCACCATACCATTTTCACCAAGAAAGTGGCAACTGCTGAAGCATTTGTCACTCCTGAAAGGCTTCCCCCAACATCATCAGCAACAAATTTCCGTAGCCAACGTGTGTATTTCCAAATTATGGTATGGATGGGAAAGGCAAGTGAAATGAACCCAATTGAATGGGGATGGAAACTCGAGAATGATCAGTTAGTACCAGTAATGACCCAAAACAATGCTGCACCTGACAAACTCTTAAAAATTATCCATTGCAACTATTCAGAGGGATGCAGATTATCTCGAAGCAGCTGGTGTATGTAGCCCTAGCCAGATTGAAAACTGTAATAATCCAAACAATACTCGAGAGGTTGATACTGACTGAAGAGGAGGATAACACTCAAAATTGAAACTCTGAAACTTGTTCTATGCGGATAAAAGTGTTATTAACTAATGTAACCAAGTACTTGAAATATAGAGCTCTGTTAAGTGTAATTAGGATTTTATATAATTAGAAGATTATATAAACATGAGTACTGTAAGTTAACAACCCTATAAAAGAAACTCATATTTTGTTTGCTATCATCATACCTCTAAGAATAAATTCTTTTAACTATTGCTTGTTGTAAGTGTTTGTGTAAAAGGTGATAGTGAATGTCTGAAGGTCAAGAATCCAATTTAGTAATGATTTAAAAGCTCACTGATATCCCTAGTTGTCTTAATGTGTTCTTTGCCCCCCAGAATGTAAGAACAGACACCAAGATCATCCAATTTGAGTTGATAGTTATAAAGTTATGATGGTTCAAAGGTTTCGGCGGCCATCTTGGACGCCATCTTGAAATAAACACTTTTCTGGGGGTCATAGTTTGGTAAACTTTTAGTATGTTAAAAAGTACATTAAAACCTACCAGAATCAGTTGAGAAACCTTTTGTTACAATTTTTTTGGGGTTAAACTGTATTTTGCCCTGACTATTAACAATTAGAATAGAATATCTTAAAAACAGTGGCAACATTAAAATAAATCTTTCATGTGTTATCTATAAAAGCTTTAAAAACAAGAGGAAGAGAAATAAGAAAGATTAGTGTACCCGAGTATACCCTCAAGCAAGAAAACTCTACCCCCAAGACAGTGGAAGACCATGCTACAGAGGCTATGGCACTATCCAAGAGAAATGAACAATGGTTTGATTTTAGAGTCATTTTTCTAGAAGGGCTGCTTATCATAGCTAAAGAGTCTCTTCTACATTTACCAAGAAGAAAGTAGTTACTGAACTATTACATTGCAGTAGTTAAACCCTTGAATGAAGAAGAATAGCTTGGTAATCTCAATTTTGTCAGGTGTATGAGGATAGAGGAGAATATGTAAAAAATAGGCCAGACTAATTCAGTGTATGTGTAGGCAAAAGGAAAATGAGTCGTAACCAGAGAGAAGGATACAATGTAGTACTGTCCGGCCAGTCAAAGCACCCATTATCTTTCTAGGGGTAGTATGTATATATATATATATATATATATATATATATATATATATATATATATATATATATATATATATATATATATATATATATATATAATAATAATAACAATACTAATAATAATAATGGTAATAATAATAATAATAGTATTAATAATAATAATAATTTCTACTCTTCATTTAAGGAGGCCAATTGACACTTTCAAAGAAAGGGTTGGCGGGGTTGGGGTGGGGGGTAGGGATTTCCCCTTCCCCCTGCAGTCCTATATTGAGGAAACAAGGAAATCAGTTGTATTTTAGGAGTTGTGGTGAGGCGTTAAATGAAGATTTTTCACATATCTTGTAAAATATTGTATCGTAGCCGAAATCTATTTTGATAACCGTTAAAAGAGAGAGACGTTGTCTAGTTAACAAGTGTTATCACGGTACTTTGTCGAATTCTCACCCTGAATGTGTAGTAGCGTATGTTATGAGGGATTTAATCATTACGCAATCGCCTCAAAGACAGGATGTGATTCTCCTTACTCTTGTATCACAGTAGGATCCCATTTTTATAGGATTGATGCTCATTTGTTAATTTCTTAATTTTTATACAAGATTTGTGTTTACGATGTTCTCACTCAAGCCATTGAGAGCCGTAGCAGTAATGTAAGTCAAGAGGAATAAATGTATTCAATTTACACATACCTAGCATTGATTTACATAAAGATTTGGCGTAGATGCAGGGATTGTTAAATACAGTACTAATTCACTGATATTATTCCATATATGTGTAATGGCAGTACTCCAATTACATTGATAACAAACATATATATGTTTGTATGTGTGTTGCTTGTTGCATGTGCATCATATGGCTCCCCTCCACTCACTGAAGCAGACATGACTTAGAGACTCTTATCGTAGACGGGTCTTCATGCAGGAGCTACGCAGGTTTAAGGCGGTCAGTTGTACTCCAATCCTCTTTACCACAAACGGTGAAGATGAAAACTTTCGGAGCAAGATGGAAGACAACGAATGGGCCTGTATACGGTGTAACTGCTTTACAGACCAAAAGTCCTAGTTTCTATTTTGTTACTACTCCATGTCTCATCTACAAACATTCTCTTACATAATTTCTAGTTTTTCAAGAACATTAAGTAAAAAATCAAATAATCAGCATAAAATTTAGGAATATGTGAATTAAAGTTTTTTTTTTTTTTTTTTTTTTTTTTTTTTAGAATAATATCATCTGAATTTATTCCGTGAACATGGTATTATTCGCTGTTTTTTTATATTTTTCTTCTGTGTTGCATTTTGTAACTGAAAATATAACTAAGAAAAAGGATCACTTCGTCATTTACTTGATAATTAATGAAACACAATATTTGTCTAATACATCACCTAAACATAAGGCATTTTTCATTTCCTATATAGAAAAAGAAACCTTAAAAACATACGAGATAAGGATTTTCTAATTCATATAATGCCTCGTTAACAATCGTTGTTTAAGCTATACTTGTTAACTCAATTCCCATGCACCTAAAGATTCACTTAGATGGCGGATTCCTTATTAAAATGGATTTTGAAATGAGGCCACATGAGAGGTAAAACCTGTCTGAATTAGCGATGAAAAACTGAACTTTATGGGTATTTATGGAATCTAGATATTTTGTTATATTTATTTATATATATATATATATATATATATATATATATATATATATATATATATATATATATATATATATGTATATATATATATATATATATATATATATATATATATATATATATATATATATATATATATATATTTCTCTTTTTTTCATTATATCTAATGAAGATTGCAGAAATAAATTATCATATCATGGTAAATTATTTATTTTACCCAATATATTGTAGAAAGTCGACCGTTTTTTTCTCTTGTGGCAGGCTTCAACTGGGACCTTAACAGAAAGACGGGCTGGGCAGGATTGGTTTATTAACAATTTTATATAAAATCATTAGAGCGTATGAGAGAACAAGAGAGACAAAGTGAGTAATCGCATTACAATGCATGACTGTGTATGGAATGCATGTGCATGACATAGCCCCCCTTAAAGCAGATATACTTGTGAAATGGCGTGCCCTGCCCTAGAGGGGTAAACTTTAAGTAGGTCATCTTGCAGGATATACGAAGGTTTCAGGTAATCAATGAAGACCCAGTCTTTTTTGTATTGAATGTTGATTGGGAAATATTTTGGCTTGCTATAGATAACAAGGAATGGGCACTTGTAAGGGGTGTGAATGGTGGCTTGCAAGTGTTGGTGCACAGAAAGACATGTATTCTGGTGTCTAGATCTTTTGGTAAGTGTTGCTTTACTGGGGACTTGTATGTCTAGCAGCAGCGAGTAAATTTCCCCACCACAGGAAATAGGCACTGGAGGATGTTGGAGGTGGTTGGTGATGGAAAAAAACAAAAAAGCAATTAGCAGTGACGACCAATAGGTCGCCATACCACCATTTCAGTTCCCGAAGCATCCAAAAAGTCTTTAGGAGAGGTCCATAATCCAAGCATGACCCAGGGAAGATTAGTAAGTCAGTTGGAGTCATTGCAGTGGGACATCAATGGTGCATGATAGGGTGTGATGACAGCATTCAATAATTATGTTGGTTGCAGGATTGTAGGTGATTGTCTTATGTAAGATGGTGCCTTGGAGATTCGCTAATGATGTCCACAATACAGAGGTGAAAGGGGTACCCCTGATAGAAGCATTATGTTTAGGAATGCCAAATCTCTCTATCCAAAAAGTGACGAAGGTGGATGTACGTGAAGAGGAGATTAAAGTTTCCATGGGGATGGCTATAGGCCAGCAATTGGAGTGGTCAGTGACAGTAATCTTGTAGCAGTGTCTTGGTGAGGTGGGTAGGGGCCCACTATGTTGACATGCATGTTGGCAAAATGTCGCTGAGTTAAGAGAAGGTGCCAACTCGTGATTTCGTATGTCAATGTACTTTCCAAGTTTAGCATACTTAATAATGCCGGGCCAAATGAACTTGGTCTTCAGTAGTTTTGCAGTAGATCAGTGTGATGGGTGTGAGAGGCCATGGATTAAAAAGAAACCCCTATCGAAGTGTGGGGAAAGGTATCCGTGGGTATGGCCTACCAGTACTGAGGTCACAGAGGAAAGGGGCATTGGAGTCATCGAGTGGGATGCCTTTCCAATGTATTGATGTCCAGAATGTTTTGAAGCTTAGTACTCTGAAGCTTTTGTTGAATAGCAGCCAATGTGTTTCTTGACTGGACATCAGTAACAGGATTGTTTTTACTAGGGACGTGTTGAAGGGTGCAGTTGTATTCAGTCGCAGCGGAGAGATGTCGACGTTGATGGTCTGACCAGGTGTTGGATTGTTGGATGAAAACATGTAGCAAGATCATGTGGTCCATGCAAATAACGAAGGGTGTACTCACTAAGAAGTGGAAAAAATGATAGATAGTCAAATTCCCTTCCAGCAATTTACAGTGAAAATTAGAGTATCTGTATTCCGCCTTGGACAGTTTTCTACTGAAGAAAGCCATTGGATGAGTTGAGCTATTCACCACCTGCTTGAGTATTGCACAAATAGCAACATCACTGGCATTTGTAGAGAGAAAGAGAGGGGCATATGGCATGAGAAAAGTGAGAGCAGCTACAGTTGATAGAGCATTCCTTGAGTTGCTGAAGGCAACTTCCTAAATGGGACCCAGATTCAGGACATTTGGTTTGCTTGTGAGGAAGGTGTAGAGGGGGGCCAGAGTGGCGATGATGGCTGGCAAGAACCGTTGTTGATACTTTATCAGTGTTTTGAGGGTCGCGAGCATTGGGATTTCTAAACAGTTGATACCTTCTCAGGGAGAGCTGAATCCCTTCAGGAGTGATACGGTACCCTAAGAATGAAACTTCAATTGCGCCAAAAGTACACTTGCCAAATCCTACTACAAGGCCATTCTTTTATAGGCAGTCGAAAACAATTTGTAGGTGATGGAGGTGTTCCTCTTTGAAGGAATAGACCCCATATATGCCGAAGACGACGTCCCAAATGATGACATCTGTGAAACGTTGAAAAGGGGCCCCAATATTACAAAGGCTAAAACTGAAGTAATTGAATATATGTGTGCCAAAGGGGATGGTGATGATAGTCTTGGGGATATCTTCTGAATTCACAGGGCTCTGATAACACCTACCAGGAAGTCGAGTGAGCTGTCATGTTGTAATAAAGAGGTGAGGTGAATGCAACAAACTGTATTTCAACAGTAAGCAAGTTTATATACCACAGGTTTCCTGACAAGAATGTCACAAAAAATTATAACAAAATAATTCATGACAAGACAGGCTTAAAAAAAATTCTGTCAACACTGAGGTCTACAGTGAGATACACAATAAAAAAGAAAATAATGTTACAGTGTATGAGTGTTCGTGCAAAAAGGACACACTTGAAATAACTGTCCTGCTGTTGAGATGCGTATTGTAGGCGGGTCATCGTAGAGGAGACACAGGTTTTTGGCTATCAATGAAGACGCAGTTTTCTTTACCATGAAGGTTGATTATGAAAGGCTTTGGATAGCGGTGGATAACAAGGAAAAGGCCTGTGTAAGGGGGTATTAGCAGTGACCTACTAGTGTTGATGCGCCTGAAAACGCAAGTTGCATCGTGCGAATCTGTCAGTATGTGTTGCTTAGCTGGCTGCTTGTAAGTTTGATGGCATAGAGTAAATTTTCTCACGGCGTGACGTAGATGGTGGAGATTGTCGAAGGAGATTGCAGACGGAAAAACTTCGGCAGGAAACTTCGGCAGGGACAACAAACGGTTTGCCATACAGCTTTTCAGCTGCCGAGATATCAGGTTCATTTTCAGCTGTTCTTATTCCCAGGAGGACCCAGACAAGCTGGGTAAACCAGTTGTAGTTCGTGCATTGGCATATCGAAGTGGCTTTGAGGTTGCAATAAAAACGTTCTACCATTTTGTTGCCAGGAGAATTGTAGGCAGTATTCTGATGTAGGTTTATTACTAGGAAATTAGCTAATGAAAGAAAAGTGGTACCCCTATCAGAAGTAATATGCTTATGGATACAAAATCTCGCTATGCACCCTGAGAATAAAGCATATATACATGAAGTGGACATTACAGTTTCTATCAAAATGAGTTCAAGCCAAAGAGTAGGGTGGTCGATGACGTTGAAAAGGTATCAATGTCCTTGTATTAGGAGTAGGGGACCTACCACGTCGATGTGAATATGCGCAAAACGACACTGAGGTTGAGTAAAAGTGTCCACTCCTTAATCCGTGTGTCAAAGGACTTTTGAAGTTTTGCATGAAGTACAGGCGCAGACCCAATCCTTAGCATTCTTTGTAATGCCATAACAAGTGAAACTCCTGTTCTGTAGCTGTACAGAATATTGGTTCGAGGAATGTGAAAGGCTATAATTGAAATCAAAGACCTGTCGGCATCTGAGAGAGGCTATCCCCGGTTCTGGTCTAATGGTACTGATATCACAGAGGGGGCTGGTGTTTGAGTCGTCGAGGGCAACATCTTCCAAATGAAAAAATATGCAGGATGTCCTACTTAATTGGTGCTCTGGATCTTTTCATTGGGCTGCTGCCAAGTTATTATCATCCAACCCTAGGAGATTGCGGCTAATGTTTCCTAACAGGGCATTGGCAACAGAATTCATTTTCCCAGGGACATGTTAAAGGTTGCAATTGTACTCAGTCACGGTGGAGAAATGTTGGCTTTGACAGGCGGATTAGGCGTTGGATTCTCGAGTGAAGGCGTACACCAGAGGAATGTAGTTCATTTGAATGCCAATGGGAGTACCTGAAAGGAGTGATGATAATGAAGGATAGGCTAAAACATATATTAATGGTTGAATGTAGAGTAACCGGATTCTGTCATGGACAATTTTCTAATGAAGAAAACCAATGAGCAGGGCGAGCTGTTGCCCACTTGGTCCAGTACTACACAAATACCAATGTTGCTGGCATCGGTGGAGAGGAAAGGGCAAGCGGCATGGGAAAAGTGAGACTAGCATCGGTTGATAGGGAATTATTTTCATTGCAGAAGGCTTCCTCTTGAATGGCACCCCAGTTCAGGTATTTTGGCTCACTTCTTGCAGTCCTTTGACAGTCGAGGGTGTGGTGAAGTTCTGAACGGCTGCTACATTATGAGGGAGGTGGTGGACTCCTTCAGGAGTGATGCGGTGCCCTATGAACGATATTTTTTGGGTGTGTAGGCAGTCGAGAACGATGCATAGATGATGGAGGTGGTCCTCCTTGGAGGAAAGGAATGCAAGTAGGTCATCCACATAACATACACAGAATGGGAGACCCACTAAGATGCCACCCATGATGCGTTAAAAAGTGGCTCCATCTTTATGAAGGCCAAAATAGGTAAATTAAAGATGTATGTACCGAAAGGGGTGGTGATAGTGATTTAAGGTATATCTGCTGGGTTCCTGTGAACCTGATGATACCCCTTCCAGAGATGGAGTGTGGAGAAAACCTTCACTTTGTCACAATACCTAAGGTTTTAGGTCTTGTTTGTCTTAAACCCTACACCCCAGTGGTGTTAGGTACCATCTGCAGCTGGTAATCCTGCAATACACTCAATGTCAGGAGGTTGACCTCAGCTCCGGAGTCAATGAGAGCATCCAACGCTCCCAATGAAAACTCTGACATAATCAGTGGAACATCCATGCACGGTACAGGAGCCAACTGCGCCAAGTTAATCCTATCAAATGTTTTCATTACAGCCTCAGTTCCTGTTTACTCTGTGGAAGAGTCAGTTGGAGAATATTTAGACAGTGGCGAGGACATGTTACCACTGACCAATCCTGAAAGAGTCACTGGGTGTGTAATGGCCTTTTCATGTTGAGGGGGGCCTTGGAAATAAAAATTTCTTAGGCTGCCACCAGAATACTAGGAGTAAGCTTTCTAGCACTCACACCCTCCTTCAATGTAGCCCTATCATCTACACCGAAGATCAGGTGTTTAATACTGTATGATACTCCTCGATTTTAGAATTTTCATTGTTCTTTGACTTCTTGGCCTTCTTCTTCTTATTTTTCTTCTGAATGGCTGATAAGAAGCACTAGATTCGCTTCCACTTTTGCTTTCCCTGCTATTAATTGAACCAGGGTAGGATGAAGGGATTAGAGTACCATTCAGAGGTACTGCTCTCCACCTAGGAGTCTGGACGGTAGTGGTTTCCCTCCTATGGCTTCAGGTAGTACCAGTCTTCTGGACAAGTGGTTAGTGAATACCCACACAGCCGGAAATGGTGGGTAGCGGAACTATAGCATAGGCAAAGGTTGAGACGTCTGCGGCACTTATTCACAAGATGCTCTGGTTTCTCACATCAAGTAGAGTACCTCTTCTGGAGACCTATCCGGCATGCGCGATGGTGACAGGCGTACTTCCACAGGTGCAGGCTTGGGGATATGTCGAGGGTGCAGTTAAACAGTTGGGGGCAGCCTCGGCAACCTTGTTGGCATATGACCCATGCCATTACTGCCCCACGCGTTTAATGGCCAAGTCCTCTGCTTCTAGTTTTGCTAACGGGATGCCTTGAGAACACTCAACAAGTGCAGGACACCCTGGCATGTGGCCTGACAGATTGCAGAGACATTTATAATGGCCAAAGACTGTTCCAGGCAACTCGGAGCTTTGCTTAGAACCATTGTGAGGAGCTATCTTCTCGGATTCCTCTGATCCAAGCTACACCAAAAATATTCTGGCCTGTAGAAGGAGGCCAACCACACAGCATAGAATTTTGCTAATTTAGCATCTAATTTGTAACATATTGTTCCTTGGTCTACCTTTCTTTGTGTCGTTTACCTTCACTAACCAACCTTAACCCTTCTAACTAACATTCCCGTATACCTAGCACGTGTCCTTGTCCTAAAGAGCAAATTGGCGCAACATAATTTTAAGTCTTCTTACGATTAACCTAGAAACTTAACACCAAGTCCGTTTCATTCCACGGGTTTGTTCCGAGATGGCAGATCTTGTTTGCAACCCAAACTAAGGGTGCGTAATTGTTTTCTACCATAGATAAGTTACTGCGTGTAGTTCATTTAATTTCCTTTAGCGAGGAGATATTGTTTTTGTCCTTTTAGTGAGGATATTTTAATTTTACCTCCGCGTGAGAGAGATTTAATTTTGTTTAGCCTCCAAGAGAGTGCACTTTAAAATCTAAGTCGTTGCCTCGTGCGCCTATCTACATTTTGAATAGTTCAGTGGTCGCCTTAGTGCGCCCGTAATTGTGAAATTGTCACAACAGTGTTAACCTCGACCTATTATTTTAACTTTTAACTTGAATCTTTACATTCTTAAGCCCATGTGCTTTCTAATATATTCTACTTTAAATTAACTTAATTAGTAATTATCGCCACGTGCGTAAATAATTCTGTTTATTGAAGTCTAAAGTCACGTGACTTGGGCATCGTTTGCTTTGTTGGACCCGGTCACTTTGAGTTTTAAAGTAATTTCATGATTTATATTTTTGTTCATTTAACCATTTTCCTCCCATCATGAGTAAATTTAAATGTTCAATTATCAAGCTTGTAAAATTGTAACGTTTCATTTTCACGTTCCTTTGAACATTCAGATTTGTCCTTTGTTTTGCTTTACGAATCCGTTCGTCAAACGTGGTCATCCCAAGATGGCGGACTTCATGTTTAACGTAGACATCCCTCCACCGCCTAAGGCGGAAACGCTCAGCCCCGAGGAGATTAATGCTAGGCTTAAGAAACAGGAGATGACATTCACCTTTGTTTGTGAGGACGCAGACCTAGCACTTCATGCTCTTGCTTCTATAGATTTTCCCAGCATAGGTCCAGAAGCCGTTAGTCATTTTAAAACACTTATTGGTAAAGTAAGAGATGAACTTTGTAATTACAAGTATTTTTGGAGACGTCATTACAACCATCCCATTGTCAAATCAAATTATCCCGTGCTTGCTGCCTGTTCAAGTAAAGTTGAAATTGCCTTTAATAGCCTTATGGCTCATCCTAATTTAATATTTAAACCTAATCAGTCTTGTTCTTCTTCGAGGGCGACACCTTCTGTGACACGTCCCCTAATTGTAACTTCTAACGTCTCGGCAGTCAAGCACAATGTAATTAATTTTGTAACAACTCCCCAACCTATTCAATCGTCCCATTCCAGTACTATGTTGCCAACACGGCATACGATTAGTAATTTAGTGTCAGCCCCACCTGCTCTGTCCTCATCTCAAAGCCTTAAGCCACCAGCGTTTGATCACCCTCAACCCCCTTTGTCTTAGCCGCCGGTGACAATCAGTCCCGGAGGAAATACCAGTCACAGTCTCAACATGGACCCCCCAAGTGGTAGCGCAAATACCACCCAACTTAACCGTGTGCGTGATGGCCAGCAGAGGCCTGTACCGGTAAATTCAATAACTAAAACTGTACCATCCCATGGACCATTGCTCGCTTTGCCTGACTGTCCTATTCTTAAGCCCGTAACTCCCGCTCCAACCCATGTTGAGGCTAGAACATCCCCGTCAGGATTTGAAACCCGTCCTCAGAAAGAGCCGCGTGATCGCAAGGTTAAGACTTCAGCTGTCAGAAAGAAACCTTTTGCACTGACGGCGGATTTAGCAAAGGTTACACTTGTAGACCTAGCACCAGAGCTTAGAGCCAGTTTACAATTCACCTTGCTTGAGGATAACGGTACCATGAACGTCATTTATCATTTTCATTCACTTTTATATAGCGCAACTGTAAACCTTTATTATTTTTGCCAAGTCATTCAGCATCATTTTTTCAGTCAATCCCATGCTCTAACTTCGAATTTTTGCCTTTATAACTTGTCATATTACTACACTCCTACTGACATCCTTCAGCTCGTGCTGAATATAAGTTTTTGTTTTTAATGTTCCCCTTTCCAACGTTTCCCTTGAAGATGACATCCAAGACCTTAGCTGTCAGAAATACGATGTCCCCATGGACCTAGTTCGTCTCATTTTGTCATTCAAACTAGAGTCAGATGATTTTTCAAATTTTAACGCTGAGATTAAGGTAACTTTTCTCCTTTTGTCACTCGACGAATTCAAAGCTTTCATCATGCCAGTCACTTTATATGTAAAAACATTTTATGTAAAACGTTGGGTGTCAGACCTTGATTGGGATTCACCCGCATAATTTCTAATTTGTCATTGGCCGGACTTGTTGCTGAACTCAACTGATATTGGCTCACGTTTTGTTTGCTCTATACGTACCCTTAGGGTGGGAAGAATTGAGTATTTTTAATCGTTTAATTACCATTACATCG
>NC_090733.1:47393492-47395992 GCF_036898095.1 Palaemon carinicauda
AACACTGCCTGCCGCCACCACATGAAATTTTATTTCCTGTAATTGCTTCGCATAGTGTTTGAAGAAAACTCTGGATGACTTCCATCCAGTATAAGCACGAAAGCTTTCAAACGACATCGTCTGAAAGAAATTCAGAGACTAGGCAACTTTTCTCGGATCATGACCTGCGGGTGTACTGTCTAGATCCGCTCTGCGTATAAAATAGGTGATTTTTGCCCTTAACTGTTTCAAGGATAATGTTGAACCGGACGTCTCTCCCCTGAAATGCTGACCTCCCTTAAAGTCTGAAGTTCTACGAAGATAGACCTTTAGGCATTCCACTGGGCAGAGGGATGCTTCTTCCTTCAGAGGGCAGATTCTCCAGGGACCCCATCTCTTAGTGGGCAGCTCGTTCTTGGCGAGAAACGTCGGGTCCGGAAAGAGGTTCAGTTCTTCGGCATGTGTGAACTGAATGTGGCCATCATCCCTCGAGAGGGCCACTATTTCGCTAACTCTGGCTCCTGAGGCTATTGCAAATAAGAATATCACCTTTCGAGTCAAGTCTTTCAGCGAGCAATCCTCATTGTTCAGAGTTGATGCTAAGTGAAGAGCCTTATCCAAAGACCATGAAATGGGCTTTGGAAGAGCTGCGGGCCAAAGTTTAGCGCAGGGGAAAGTCTACCTGGAAGGCATATAGTATTGGTCTGGCTAGGGCGGATTTACATGTAGTAATCGTGTTGACTGCTAAACCTTGTTCATGAAGATGGATGAATAAGGACAAGCAGATATCCGTAGAAATCTCGTTAGGTTTCTTCCCCTTAACAAAGGCCACCCATTTCTTCCAGGAAGACTCAAATTGTCTTCTTGTTGACTTTGACTTGTATTCTTCTAAGAAGTTAATACTGTCCCTAGATATCCCGAACCGTGTCTTGACCGCTGGGTTTTCTCTGATGAAGCTGAGACAGTCAATTTCTGCACTTGCTGAGTCAGAACTGGGTCCGGCAACGGAATCAGCTTCAGGCGTAGTTCCGTTATCAAAGGGAACCAAACACTGTTGGGGCACTTGTGGGCCACTATTGCTGCTATCCCTCAAAAGGATCTCAGTTTGTCGTGGACTTTCAGCAGAAGGTTGGTTGGAGAGAACAGGTAGATATTAGACCACCTGTTCCAATATATGGACATTGCGTCTGTCGCTTCCGCTAGAGGATCCTCGTACGGGGCTACATACCGGGGTAGCTTCTGGAACTTTTGAGCTGGAGATAGACGAGACTTTTCCAAGTTGATCACAGCATAGAATTTTGCTAATTTAGCATCTAATTTGTAACATATTGTTCCTTGGTCTACCTTTCTTTGTGTCGTTTACCTTCACTAACCAACCTTAACCCTTCTAACTAACATTCCCGTATACCTAGCACGTGTCCTTGTCCTAAAGAGCAAATTGGCGCAACATAATTTTAAGTCTTCTTACGATTAACCTAGAAACTTAACACCAAGTCCGTTTCATTCCACGTGTTTGTTCCGAGATGGCAGATCTTGTTTGCAACCCAAACTAAGGGTGCGTAATTGTTTTCTACCATAGATAAGTTACTGCGTGTAGTTCATTTAATTTCCTTTAGCGAGGAGATATTGTTTTTGTCCTTTTAGTGAGGATATTTTAATTTTACCTCCGCGTGAGAGAAATTTAATTTTGTTTAGCCTCCAAGAGAGTGCACTTTAAAATCTAAGTCGTTGCCTCGTGCGCCTATCTACATTTTGAATAGTTCAGTGGTCGCCTTAGTGCGCCCGTAATTGTGAAATTGTCACAACAGTGTTAACCTCGACCTATTATTTTAACTTTTAACTTGAATCTTTACATTCTTAAGCCCATGTGCTTTCTAATATATTCTACTTTAAATTAACTTAATTAGTAATTATCGCCACGTGCGTAAATAATTCTGTTTATTGAAGTCTAAAGTCACGTGACTTGGGCATCGTTTGCTTTGTTGGACCCGGTCACTTTGAGTTTTAAAGTAATTTCATGATTTATATTTTTGTTCATTTAACCATTTTCCTCCCATCATGAGTAAATTTAAATGTTCAATTATCAAGCTTGTAAAATTGTAACGTTTCATTTTCACGTTCCTTTGAACATTCAGATTTGTCCTTTGTTTTGCTTTACGAATCCGTTCGTCAAACGTGGTCATCCCAAGATGGCGGACTTCATGTTCAACGTAGACATCCCTCCACCGCCTAAGGCGGAAACGCTCAGCCCCGAGGAGATTAATGCTAGGCTTAAGAAACAGGAGATGACATTCACCTTTGTTTGTGAGGACGCAGACCTAGCACTTCATGCTCTTGCTTCTATAGATTTTCCCAGCATAGGTCCAGAAGCCGTAAGTCATTTTAAAACACTTATTGGTAAAGTAAGAGATGAACTTTGTAATTACAAGTATTTTTGGAGACGTCATTACAACCATCCCATTGTCAAATCAAATTATCCCGTGCTTGCTGCCTGTTCAAGTAAAGTTGAAATTGCCTTTAA
>NC_090733.1:47403492-47408492 GCF_036898095.1 Palaemon carinicauda
TAGATATTAGACCACCTGTTCCAATATATGGACATTGCGTCTGTCGCTTCCGCTAGAGGATCCTCGTACGGGGCTACATACCGGGGTAGCTTCTGGAACTTTTGAGCTGGAGATAGACGAGACTTTTCCAAGTTGATCTTGAATCGTAAGTGTTCCAGGAACTGGATCACTTGCTTGGAGGCTTGCCTGCACTCGTCCTCGGATGCTGCCCACACCAGCCAGTCGTCCAGGTAGGCTACTACCTGGATCCCCTTTAGGCGTAGTTGATGATTGACTGCATTCGGAAGCTTGGTGAATACCCTTGGGGCTATGTTTAGACCGAAGGGCATGGCTCTGAAAACGTACATTCTTTTCTGTAGTTTGAGCGCTAGGTAGGGGGAAACCTGACGGTTGATTGGAACGTGCCAGGACGCATCAGTCATGTCTATGGAGACTGTGTATGCCCGTTTGGGTGCAAGGGTCCTTATGTGCTGAAGCGTCAGCATTCTGAATCTGTTTTGAGTGGTGATAAGTCCAGAATGACTCTGAGCTTTTCCAAATCCTTCTTCGGAACACAAAACAGCCTTCCTTGGAATCTGATGGACTTTGCCTTCCGTATAACTCTTTTGTTCAGGAGTTCCTGAACATATTCTTCCAGAACGAGGGTTGAGTGCTGGAAGAATTGAGGAAAGTTTGGTGGAGTTGAGCTCCAGCTCCACCCTAGTCCGTTCTTGATTAGGCTGTGGGCCCAGGGATCGAAGGTCCAACGATCCCGGAAGAGGAGAAGTCTCCCTCCTACCGGTAGCATCTCACTTGGAGTGCTGGTTGGAGGACTTGCCTCCTTGGCCACGTCCACCTTTGTTACCCCTACCTCTGAAGGGACGTCCAGAGGATCCTCAAAAGGAACCTCGAGACTTTGGCCTGAAAGTCGTCGTTTGGCTTTCAAAGACTGGGGTGAACACCGACGATTGGGTAGCCACCGTTTGGGGCACCAGTTGGAAGGTGGTGGTTGGTTGTGCTACCGTCTGGGGCACCGTGGCCACGGGAAGCTATCGCTGTTTTGTAGGCCGAGAGGGCACTCTTGGTCATTTTGTTTTATTCTTCGGCTGGGGACCCTCGTCAGCGGAAGATTTTCTTTTGAGGACAAGCCCCACATGGAGAGGAGATTCCTGTTCTCCGTAGAGGCTTTGTCCTTGACATTTTTGACCACTTCGCTTGGGAAGAGGTCTTTTCCCCAGATATTGGAGGCTATGAGCTTCCTCGGTTCGTGTCTCACCGCAGCCGAGGCGAACACGAACTCTCTACAAGTCCTTCGGGCTTTGATAAAGTTGTACAAGTCCTTGGTGACTGTCGCCAAATGAGATTTGGCGAGGACCATGTACATATCTGGGGTGTCCGGAATGCTTGCCATAGTCTCTAAGCCAGTCTTCAGAGACATGGAAGCAGCAAGACGTTCTTTAGTCTCTTGTTCCCTGCGCAGGAGAGACTCTGACAGCTTCGGGAGGTCTTCGCTGAACTGTCGTCCAACAATATCTGCTTCCAGTTTCCCAACTGTGAAGGTGTTATGAACATCCTTCCAGTCTTTATCATCTGATGGAAAAGCAAGGGAAAAGGGTCTACACTCCTCCAGTGTAGGGCAAGGTTTCCCTGCTTTGACTGCCTTTAAGGCTGCCTTAAACCTTTTGTCCATAAAGGGGAAGGCACGTTTGGGGTCAGCAATAAAGGACGGGTGCTTTTTGCTGAGAGCCGGCACCTTGGAACTAGTAAAGGCCCTCTCTTACAAGGTGGTTGTATATAAGGCCTGAGCCTTAGAGAGTTCGAGGACAATCCTCTCCTTCGGCTCTGTTTCCTCCTTGGATGCAGGTTACGTCCTTAGACGGACATAGCAGTCCGGATAGGCCCCTTTGCTGGGCCAAAACTAAATTTCCTCTACTGGGATAGTGCCCAGTTTCTCAGAGAGGAAGATCTTCCCCCCCGACATTGACATATGCTCTGCATATCTCCAAGGGTTAACATAAGAGAAAACGGGGAGATCCTTGACGTTTAGCTTCTTCGGGGCTAAACATGTTGCAACCAGCTGATGCATTTCCGTCCGAAGAGAACCTTCTTTCTCGGACGATTTCTTCTGAATGTCCTGCACCATAGACAGCAGCGAGTGCAACGTACTCGTGATGGAATCTAACTGGGGTGCAGTAGAGGAAGTCGAAGGCACCGGCTCGGTCTCCGTGGCTGATGATTCTGAAATCAATTCGGTCTTATCGACTTCAGCCTCAGGAGGTACATCATACTCCTGCTCCAGTTCTTCCAGTAGGAGATTGTTTTCAGTCTCCTCTGAGACAACCGACATGTTGTCATCTAAATGGATGCCCTGCAAGGCGTCCGAAACAACAGATTCCATCGGAATCTGTACGAGGGGAATCTCAGGTTGAGCCTGGGGAATGATTGCATCCGCAGATGCCCTAGGGAAAAGACAGTCCCTCATCTTCTCATTAGGAAGGTATGGGGCAGAGGTGTTCTTCTGAAAACCCCTGACCCATTTTCGCAGCGTGTCCCTTGCTGCCTCCCTTGACTCAGTAGACTTTTGATCATCAAAAGCTTCTTTTACCAGTTTGTCACAATCGGTACATACCTGTGGGTCCCAGTATTTGAGAGCCCCCTTGGTAGCTGCGCAGAGAGCATGGGCCCTGCACACGTCATGGCTGAGAAGTTCTTGCTACAGACCCTGCAAAAGCTGTTCCCACACTCGGGATGCTCCTCCTGTAAAGAAAGAAAGCATATAAGTATTCGGTGAAATTCTCAGATTTCAGCCTGCATTATTTTATTTATTTATTTTTTTTTAAAAATTAGCTTATATAGAGTAAGTTACAAAATAGGAAAGACACCTACTTGTGTTTCCTGTCCAGCCCATCGCTATGACCTCCTCCAATATTGAACAATAAATTCTTAATTAATTTTGTATGGGAAGAAAATATCCTTTGATATAAAGTGTTTTCTTAACACAATGTCCCAGGTTCAATATTGAGGGTAAACTAATGGTTGATAACCATTAAGTGGTAGAGAGGATCATTCTCTTATATGTGATGGTCTCACAATAGGCTGCCCATGAAGGACCTTGTAGGTTGGAAAAAACTTTTTGGGCTACAGCACTGACTACGCCAGACCTGCCGAGCCTGCCGGCACATGCCGGGCCTGCCGGCACATGCCGGGCCTGCCGGCACATGCCGGGCTTGCCGACATATGCCAGCCTATTCTGGGCTATTGAAGGCAGTTACTGTCTTCAGATCTATACCTTGGGTGGCCGACTGCCGGCCGACAACTTAGTTGCCGGCCACTGGTCATAGTATGTTTATTGTCGTTGGGTTATTGCTCAGCGACACCCCCCCGGCAAGTGGCGGCAGAGTAACTGCCGGCCGACAGACAACCAACATGACCGCCGACAGCTATAAGCTGCCGGCGGCCGGCCCAGTAAAAGGAAAGGTAGAGAAAAAGAGAGAGGATGGAGGAAGGCAAAGGCTCATCCTTGCCGGCCTACATCCCGAATGAGGGTTCAAGTGGAAGGGGGAATTATATCCGGGCTGTCACCCAACGATATCCTATCTATATGGGCTATGGAAGGCAGTCCAAGGGAGGACTGAAGAACACTCTAATGAATATGAGGATACCTGCCGGCAGCCGGCCCAGCCGGCAGCAGACAGGGAACCTCAGGCCAGTTCTATAGATTACCCTTAGGGTCAAATATAGAATGACGGCCAGGGAGGGTGATGGTTCATCCAACACAAAAGAGACAGCGGGGAAGGGGGAAGAGTCCTATAAGTAAGGTAATACCCGAAGGCATTACCCAACTTAAAGGATTCTGATTTCATAAGGTAACCTCCTCAAGTAGGGGAAATCATTTCCCCCGGTTGGGTTAGTCAAGTGAGAAAGCGGCCATAGGACACAATCTCGCAAGAGAACAGAATCTCGTACCTGGTATCTTAGACAATGAAGAAATAATTTCTTCGGTCTAAGATCACTAGCACAGGACAAGTCTGGCTAGTCCGAGTAAGGGAGGAATTGTAAAACAAAAACCTCCACGTATGGTCTAGGGAGGCCTAGCCTCCTGTATAGACAACATTAACCTGACTTGGAAATCATTTCACCGAGACAGTAAGATACCTAACACAGACTTTACTCTGATGTCCCGTTCTAACTCAAAAACCTACTCAGTGGTTAAGAGAAAGAAATGAAACACCTAAGTATACTTTGCCAGAACTCAGTTCACAGCCAAAGCTAACTGAGGGTAGCCTAGGCTTATCAGAGGGAAGGGGAATTGCTCTTAAATCTCGACAAGAGATTGGTGTCGACTAGAAGGTATAGGAGGCATCAACCTCACCTTAGAAGACAATACAAGAGAAATTGGGGACATGTATGAAAGTATACTAAAGCCCCTAGGCTAGTAAGTCTAGGAGTATAGAGGAATCGGTCACCGAAGCTCTCTTGTATACTATCTTGGAAGAGGAAATTTTATGCAGTAAATATCTTAATTGTATAAATTATTGCCTGAGCTTCAATAAAACTTTAACAGGAAGGTTATATCATGCATGAAGTGTGTAGGTGCCTAGGCTAGGAAGCCTAGCACTCGTAAGGCTCGAACATAAATAGCCAAATCCACAACCACAATGACAAAATATAAAAATCCCTAGATAAAATACTAAATAGCTAAGTTATTAAAGCAAATAATCCCGGGAAAGTCGTTCTGGCTAACTAGATGCACAGGAAGAACGACTGTTTATGACACCATCCGGCTGGCAACAGCTCTTGTTACGTTAATTACGATCTCAATCGAAGAGTAAAACTGGCAAGAGCTTACATTTACACAATTCAAAGATATTACTTAAACTTTCCAGAAGCTGATGAGGCTGGTGAAGACATCATAGCGACAAATAACTCCAAAATAGCGAGAGATAAGACGGGATAACACCGGTCAACAAAGCTATAAGAGAAAGAATGGCTTGATGGCGCCTCGCGGTGGCGAATCGGTG
>NC_090733.1:47415992-47443492 GCF_036898095.1 Palaemon carinicauda
CAATCTTCAATGCTTTACAGAAATACCTTGATTCTGGTCAGGAAGTTCGTATGATTATTTTTTATTTGGTGCTGCCTTTGACCGTGTTAATAATGAGGCCCTTGTTTTCAAACTCAAATAGTTGGGAGTGGGTGGGTTGTTTCTTAGCATCATTATTGTATTTTTAAGCAATAGATCGCCAAGAGTTGTGGTTGATGGACACCATAGTGAGTATAGGAATGTGGTATTTGGTTTTCTTCAGGGTGTTATTCTTGGCGCCTTTCTTGCATACTATATAAACATGAAATGTGGTTCTGCCTACATAAGCAACTTGCTGTATATGCAAATGATGCTACTCTTTTTCCATTAATTCCATTTTCTAAATGTAGATTCAGGGTTGCTGAATCCCTTCATAGAGATCTAGCTAAAATTGGTGCAGGGTGCAAATTATGGGGTATGGAGTTGAATCATAAAAAAACTTCAAGTATGATTGTAAGTAGGTCAAGGACATTGGCTCCTCAATATCCTGATCTCAGCATTGAAATGTTTCTTTAACTTTGTATAACTTTTAAAATTTTAGGTTTGATTCTCGACAGAAAATTTACTTTTGAGAAACACATCAGGTCTGTTTCTTCTTCAATTGCAAAAAGAAATTGGCTCATTGCGAAAGTCTTTTAAGATTTTCGGTGATCAATCTATTCTAAAGAAGTGTTTCAATTCTTTCATTCTATCTTGTTTCGAGTATTGTTCTCCTGTCTTGTCTTCAGCTGCTGATTCTCATATTAACTATTGGACAGGAGCTTAAGGTTAATTAAATTTCTTATTCCTGATCTAGATATTAATCTCTGGCACCGTCCTTCAATCAGTTCATTATGCATGTTGCATAAGATTCATCATAATTCTGACCATCCTTTACATTCAGATCATCCCAGACAGTTCTATCCTGTTCCTAATACTAGGCAGGCAGTGAATTCTAATACAATATTCAGGCCTTCTCCATCATAAGGCTCAATACTACACAGTATTCTAGAAGTCTTATTCCAGCTATGAGCAAGTTGTGGAATGATCTTTCTAATCGAGTCGTTGAATCAGTAGAACTTCACAAGTTGAAATTTACAGCAAATGTTTATATGTTGAACAAGCTGACATAAGTCTTTTCAAAGTTTATTTATGAAATATATGTTTTAATGCTGGTAATGTTTTTTGAAATATCTCATTTTAATTGTTCATTAGTTTCTCATATCGTTTATTTATTTCCCCATTTCCTTTCCTTATTAGAGTATATATCCTCGCTGGAGCCCTTAGGCTTTTCCAACTAGGGTTGTAACTTAGATAGTAATATTGATGATAATAATTCAAGCTGGTAACGTGGGGGTAACGTCTCAGCATCACAAATCTCCAATCTCTACAATCTTTACAATGCTTCCAGAAGGATAACATCATTACATACACCCCTTCTGGCACTTACTGCATATCTTCTACAGAATTTTCAATGCTTCCAGAATGCTGAAATTGCTGGATACACCTCCACTTGCACTTAGTGCACAGTCTCTTCAACTTTTAAAACGCTTCCAGATGGCTAAAGTAACTGGCTAAAATGACACATGCAATCACTACACAGCCTGTACAACATTTGCGCTTCAAGGGGACTATGATTACTGGCTCTACTACCACATACAGTTACGAAACAGTCTCTACAACATTTAGAACGCTTCCAAAAGGCTGCAATCACTGACTACACTACCGACTGCACTTGTGCACAGCCTCTACAACCTTTACAATGCTCCCAGAAGGATAAATTAACTATCAACTTATGAACTTATTACAAAGCCTCTACAACGTTTAAAAGGCTTTCAGACGACTAAAAACACCGGCTAGTCCACCACTTGCAATTAATGCAGAGCCTCTACAATATTTGAACACTTTCAGAGGGCTAAGACTACTGGCTGAACTTTCACTTATACTTACTGCACACCCTCTATAATGCTTCTGCTTTCAGAGGGCTCAAAGGCCTGGTAGTTATTTCCACAGACAGACTCTGCAAGATTTATAACACACCCAGAAGTCTAAACCCACTGACTACAACACCACTTGCACTCACTGGACAGACTCTAAAACGTTTACAACACTTCTATACTTCTCAAATTTTCCACATTGCTTGAAAATCCACTACCTTCTCCTAGACTTATAAGGCACCAGTGAAGTAACATACCAACAGATCTACGCTCAGCAATGCACGTTTTTTTCTGCACAACAACACTGGCAAGCCAGCGTTAACGCCCCCTTATATGAACCTTTCCTCGTGGTAAGTCATTCGCAGAAAGCCTTCTTAGTCATCACATGTGGAAAACAAGACAAGGTCTCCTTTGATCTCCAAAAATCTCTTTACCTCCTGTCATATTACCCCCCTACAGTATACCTCTCTAGAGCAGGGTGACCTATTTCACATATATGTCATTTTTAGAGGGGAGCCATATACCGCATGTATCTCATACACGCTTGTACACTGTTAAAGTTTTGATATTTCATTTTATCACTCGCTCTTGCCTGCACTGTTAATACACCAACCTGTGTTATTATGCTATCTCATGTTCGATTATGTTTGAATTTTTGTTATGTTCTTGATCGCAAGTTGCTGTATATAAACTCGATGATTGTGTAATAAAGATTAGTTGCATTTAGCTCGCAGACTTATCCGTTCTTTCTTTCTTTATATGAGATGACTGACATTTAATGTTTAAAGACGGCAACCATTTTGACTGATGTTTTCGACAACAAGAAGCGTAATACAACACGATCTTCCTGTTTTCCTGAAGCTGAACTTACTAGTTTTTTTTCGGTACCGTGAAATTAAAACACCTTGATGTATCTTGATGATTATTGAGGTGGAGACCCAAATTATTCATTTCCGTTCTTATTTTATGAATACAGCTAATTTCTCCGCTCACATGTTGTTTGAGGTTCTTTTTATACTTGTTACAGAAGTTGCGATGTTATTTCATTAGGTAACTTTATGTTAGCTCTAGCCTTGCTGATTACTGCTAAATTTTCTTAAGGTTTTGAATGTATTTCGGGATTACTTCTAATAAGATATGCTGATGGTAATCACCTTTTCCATAGTTTCTTGTTTGGCTTTCATGAAAAGGTCATTGACCATGTAACACCCTTTTTGTAAGTTCCAGTACAGTTCAAAAATCACTGGATTTTGCATATAATTGGCATTGACTTTAATGCTGTTTTTGACCACATTAATCATGTAGCCCTTTTTCAGCTTAACCCTGGATAGGTACGATGGGTCGTTCGCGACCCCGTGCGTCAAAAAAAAACAGGTTTTTCTCACGTGACTCACCCCCGTGACTGAATTTGTGGGTGATCGAGCTGCAGGAGGTGTCTCACCTACACGCTCTAGTAGTGTCCAGATGTGCATTACTGTAACTGTACTCCTTCCCCGATTTCTGACACGCGTCGGGGTCGAGCGCGACAGAGTTTACCCTTCTAAGGTAATTTGCATAATTATCAAAGTTATTACGTATTATGAAATTGTCGTAGAATGGTTCAACTTGTATAGGTTATCAGTTGTGGAAAGTCTTGGTGGATTGTTTGGCTACCATGTGCATGATTTTTTTTTAGTTAAAATGTCGTTCATCACCACGAGGACCATTTTACCGCGAGTGCCCCTTTTTCATTTTTTTTCATTTTTTTGCCAAGTCATTTTTCCGTAAGATATTGCCAAATAGTGTCGTAAAACGTTTGCTTGTTTAGTGTTGGAAAGTGTGTCTAGATGATCTGGCTACCCATGCGTGACTTTGTTTTTGTCAGATACGACATAGTTATTGGTATATTGGGTATTTAACTGCGGTTACCAATTTCTGTTTTTTTTCAATATTTGTAAAAATTACTACGTAGTAAGGAATTGCCGTATATTATTCATTTTTTTTCATGTTTATGTGTTAGAAAGTGTGCCTTGATGGTTGGGCTAACACGTGCCTGTCTTTTTTTTTATCTGAGATGCCGTATATTAAAATGTCGGGCATTTTACCGCGAGTGCCCCTTTTTCATTTTTTTTCATTTTTTTGCCAAGTCATTTTTCCGTAAAATATTGCCAAATAGTGTCGCAAAACTTTTGCTTTTTTAGTGTTGGAAAGTGTGTCTAGATGATCTGGCTACCCATGCGTGATTTTGTTTTTGTCAGATACGACGCAGTTATTGGTATATTGGGTATTTAACTGCGGTTGCCAATTTCTGTTTTTTTTTCAATATTTGTAAAAATTTACTACGTAGTAAGGAATTGCCGTATATTATTGATTTTTTTTTCATGTTTATGTGTTAGAAAGTGTGCCTTGATGGTTGGGCTAACACGTGCATGTCTTTTTTTTTTATCTGAGATGCCGTATATTAGAATGTTGGGCATTTTTCCGCAAGTGCCCCTTTTTATTTGTTTTGCATTTTTTTGCTTAGTCATGTTACCGTAAGGAATTGGAAAGTAGTGTCGCAAAACTTATATTTTTATAGTGTTGGAAAGTGTTTCTAGATGATCTGGCTACCCATGCCTATTTTTTTTTAGCCAGATATGGCGTATATATAAGTATGTGTTCGATTTTCCTGTGATTGCCATTTTTTCGTTTTTTCCCATTTCTTTCAAAATTACTACGTACTAAGGAACTATCACAGAGTAATGATTCATTTATATGTTTATTTGTCGGAAAATGTGCATTGATGGTTTGCCTAGCACGTGGCTGAAATTTTTTTTTTCTGAAAAGTCGTATATTAGAATGGCCATTTTTCCACGAGTGCCCCTTTTTATTTGTTTTGCATTTTTTTGCTTAGTCATGTTACCGTAAGGAATTGGCAAGTAGTGTCGCAAAACTTATAATTTTATAGTGTTGGAAAGTGTTTCTAGATGATCTGGCTACCCATGCCTATCTTTTTTTTTTAGCCAGATATGGCATATATATAGGTATGTGTTCGATTTTCCTGTGATTGCCATTTTTTCGTTTTTTCCCATTTCTTTCAAAATTACTACGTACTAAGGAACTATCACAGAGTAATGATTCATTTAGATGTTTATTTGTCGGAAAATTTGCCTTGATGGTTTGCCTAGTACGTGGCTGAATTTTTTTTTTCTGAAATGCCGTATATTAGAATGTTAGCCATTTTTCCGCGAATGCCCCTTTTTATTTGTTTTGCATTTTTTTGCTTAGTCATGTCACCGTAAGGAATTGGCAAGTAGTGTCGCAAAACTTATATTTTTATAGTGTTGGAAAGTGTTTCTAGATGATCTGGCTACCCATGCCTATCTTTTCTTCAGCCAGATATGGCGTATATATAGGTATGTGTTCGATTTTCCGGTGATTGCCATATTTTCGTTTTTTCCCAATTCTTTCAAAATTACTACGTACTAAGGAACTATCACAGAGTAATGATTCCTCTAGATGTTTATTTGTCGGAAAATTTTGTTTACTTCCTTTTTGATTGAATATCATCAAATTATTTAGCTAAAATATTATATTTTACATTTTTTTTTTCGATTTTATTTCCCTTCAAAAAATTTTTTTTGGGTCAGAATTTTAATTTTATAGTCGTAAAATAATCGACAATTATCCAGCAACCCACCATACAATTTTTATGCATATCCAATAATAATTAGATTAGTAAATAACACCTTGAAATTGACATACCCTTCCTACATTTCAAGTGGCAGATTAGGGAGTCTGAGTCAGTGTGGTTGGCGGCCATTTTGTGGACATATCCGAAGCGTAAGTTGCCCTATCTATATATATTCTTGTTCCCTATAGAATTTGTGATATTTTGGTATATTTTTACCTGCATAAATATCATATTATATATTAAATATATGTATTTTTTTACGAAATTTCTAAGTACTTAAAAAATTACCTTTAGATATGGCCCCTGATATAAATGTAATTTACAAAATAATGAAGATTTTTTTACATATTTCTATTTTAGGATAACATATGTTTATTCCCTAAAAAAATTAGCCACTTCCTATTTCATTTGGGTACCCAAAAAAATTCATGAAATTTGGACAAATTTTTTTGGCCAAAAAAAGTTACCCTTTTTTTCTCATTTCAGATCTTCACCTCCATGGGTTTGACTTCATCCAAAATACATCAAGATGTGTCCTAAACATTCAAGAATCAATTCCTAAAAGGATTTGTGTATATATGTATAAACTTTTTTTTATGAATTTTTATGTCAGGTTCTTTTTTTTCTACTTAATTTTTTAAAATATTTATAATAAATAGTTTTTCTGCAGATGAGTAGTATTTATCTTTACAGTTGTTTTAAGCATTCATTGAAGTTTTCTTTGGCAAAAGAAAAAAGGAGGTTACTGCAAAAACTGATTTTTCAAGAATTTTTTTTTGGCGTCGGGGTCGTTCGCGTCCGAGTATACCCTTAAAGGGGTGTCCGAGGAGCGTACCTATCCAGGGTTAAACAAATGTCCTAATATTGAAAAGATTAATAGTTGATTGACACCATAGTGACTATAGGACTATAATATCTCGGCTCATTACTTTTCCCTCTATATTCACATATGCAACTTGGCCTAAAATCAAACTTGAAGCATATGAGGATGAGGTTCTTCTCTTTTTATTAATTCTATGACCACATTATAGATATATGGCACCATAATCTCTTAAATTTGAATCCTAAAAAAATTCAAATTACGATTATAAGTAGGTCGAGGATAGTGGCTTCTCAACATCCAGATTTTTTAATCAATTATTGACCCTATCTTTTTAACCAATTTACAGTTTTAGGTGGGATTATCTATTGTAAATCTACTTTTGAAAAAAAAAAAATAAACATCCATACTGTTTCTACTTCAATTGCACACACACATAAAGGGGCTCGTTGACAGAGTTTTTTTTTTTTTTTTTTTTAAGATTTTCGGTGATCAATCTATCGTAAGGAAATGTTTCAGGTCTTGAGTCGCTGACTCTTTTGCCGAGAAAAAGTGTTAACATTATTTTCTTAAACCTTCACCCTATTTCAGTTCCCTAATCATAGGCACCAGCAAACATTGCTACACTTGAATCGCTGTTCAGTAACTCATCAATTACTGAACGACGAATTCAAGGAAACCACAATGATCATTATAAAACTATTGAGCTCCCTTTCCACTACTTCACGGATTCCTTTTCTTTGTTCATAAGTAAGTTTTTATTTATTGTTTTGGCTGGAATGAGTTCGACGATCCCCTCATTAACGACTTCAGAACACACTTTTAATCCAATAAGGCCATAACGAGTGATCATGCTTTTGTTTTTCTACACACAGTATGAGGGTCAAAATCATTTTTTCACGTTGAAAGAAGATGCTTATCTATGGAATTATGAGAGGATTTTGAAAACTATGATTCACATGTGATTTATAGTATTCTTGCCATATCTTGGCAATTAATAAGTTAAATCTATTTCCCTTTTATACAGGTTTATTAACTGTACCTCAACATATCCCCGACTGGACAATGGATAATTCACATTATTTAAGATTTGTGTAACTAGAAGTTGAAAGATTAAACAAGAAATGTAGCGAGATATTTTATTCATAAACTGTATTTTGTTTTTAGCTATCTTCTTTAAATTTATTTTTTTTATTACTCTCAGTAATCCATTTACTACCTTTGGCGCATATAATTTACTATGTAATTAATATACTTAAAGTTTTCCACATAGTATTGAAATCCTCAGTAAACATATGTTATATGTAAAAGTTTTGTAATTATCTTTCACTGTTTTTTGTGTTTAACCGTGAAAGAATACCTATTTCCGTCAAATCAGAGTTTCTGCAGCAATTAAACATAAGCTTCAACCGATTCTAAAGAATATATGGGCAATAGATTTTAATATTTCAGTGATTTTTCTTTTTTAGCAATGAAGAAATGTTAGTAGCTAACTGTTAATCATCTTCAAGGCTCTCTCATTTTCTATTACCAAACCTATAAGGATTCTGAGCAATATAATGAAATAGTTCATAATTCAGTATCGTCTTTGTCATAAATTACTATTAATATAATTTAAAATCATGGTGGAGGTAATTCATGGCCGAAGAGAGAGTTTTTTTTTTTATCTAAATAATCTATTATAGACAAAAAATGTCATGATAGGCTGATGATAAGTTGATAGTCTCTACAAGTGACAGTTTATCTTATCACTCAATCAAAGACTGTCCTATCATTATCATTGTTTAGAAACTACCTCTGTCAGTATTCGCAGACTAGAATACTCAGATTAGCTGCAATGTGAAAAAGACCCTTTGCAAAAGGAAGAAAAAACCTCAATATTAGTCTGACCAAAATCAAAACCGATCAAAATATCCATGCGTATATGTACCTTTCTCTGTAATAATTACTGCCCTTGATTAGAAAGACTGAAATGAAGTATATGAATTAAAAAACAAAACCACGGGCTTGATATCATTGTATAGAGTCCCTTATGGCAGAATCTTTTTTTAGCAAAATAATTTTAATTAAGCACAATATTCTTGAAGTAAAGATGCATGTCTATGCATTGTATGGTGTGCGAGGCAACAGAGCTGGGTGATACCTGAGAGGCGAGGTGAATGCAACTAAATTTTATCAAACAGACATCGAGCTTGAATTTTAGGACTTGCGAGCAAGTACATCACAGAAATTCAAAGAAAATTGAACATGAGCTATGAAGTTTAAACAGGTTGGTCTTTTGACAGTGTAGGGAAGAGCTAGTGATACAATAATAAGCAAAGCCATTACGGTGTATGAGCATGTATGAAACACATGTGGTACATCTGGCAGGGGATATGCAGGTTTTAGGGAATCAATTGAGAACTAATCTTCTTTGCCATGCATGTTAATTAAGAATGCTTTCAGCGTACAACGGATCACCACGAAGAAAAGGGCCCATGTAAGGGAGAGTTAGCGGGGGCTTATTAGTGTTGTTGCGCAGGATAATGTGCAATACCAAGGGCAGATCTGTCAGAATGTGCTGCTTAGCTGGGGACTTGTAAGTCTGGTGGCATGGAATAAATTGTCCCACAACGTAACTTAGGCGCTGGAGATTGTCGTAGGAGGTTGCAGACAGAAAGAGTTTGGTAGGGACAACAAACAGCTCACCTGGCACCATTTCAGCTGCCATTACATACAGGATGTATTTTAGGAGTAGTCCATAGTCCTAGGAAGACCCAGGGAAGCTGGGTAAACCAGTTGGGGTACTTGCAAGGGATACTAAAACTGCTTTGAAGACGCAATAAAAACTTTCAACCATTCTGTGAGCATCAGGGTTTTAGGCGGTTATCTGATGTACCGTGATTCCCAGGAGATTCGCTATTGATGTCCACAAATGAGATGTGGAAGTGGAACCCCTGTAAGAAGTGATAAGGTCAGGGATACCAATTCTCGCTATCCCTTCTGAGAATAATATATATGTACATGAGGCGGACATTCCCGTTTCCATGGAAATGGAGTCAGGCTAAAGAGTGGACCACTTAAGGACGGTAAACAGGTAATGATGTTCTTGTGATGTGCGTAGGGAACGAACTACATCAACATAAATGTAGGCGGAACAAAGGGGAGGTTGAGGTAAGATACCCATTCCTGAATCTGTGTCAATGTACTTTTGAAGTTTGGCATGAAGTGCAGGAGCAGACCCAACCTTTTGCTTCCTTAGTAATGCCGTGCCAAATGAACTCCCTCTTCAGTAGCTGTTCGCTCGTTTCTTTGTTCCAGATTACCAGGAGCTTTCCTCCGGGTGAGCGCTGTTAGAATATAATTCATAGCTCCCACCTTCAGTAGCTGTGCATTAGATCAGAGCGGAGCAAGTGAAATGCCTTTAATAAAGTCATACACCTAGGTAACCAGGGTACAGGTCTATAGTAATGCAGAGACATCCATGGTGTTTTTAGGAGTGGTCCATAGTTCTAAGAACACCCGGGGAAGCTGGGTGAACCAGTTGAAGTCCTTGCAACGGGACAGCAAAACTGCTTTGAGGGTGCAACGATAACATTTATGCATTCAGCTTGCAGCAGGGTTGTAGGCGGTTATCTGGTGTAGAATGATTCCCAGGATTTTTGCTAAAGATGTTCACAGTTTTCATGTGAAAGTGGTAGCCCTGTCAGAAGTAATATGGTCAGGGATACCAATTCTCGCTATCCATCCTCAGAGTAAGGCGGATTTGCACCAGACCAACGTTACAATTTCCTTGGTAATGGCTACAGGCCAACGAGTGGAACGGTCAATGATTTTACGCAGGTAATGATGTCCTTATGATGTGGGTAGGGCCCAACTACATCGACATGAATGTGGGAAAAACAACAGTGAGGCTAAGGAGAGGTGCACACTCCTAAATCCGTATGTCTATGTACTTTTGAAGTTTAGCATGAAGTTCAGGTGCATACCAAATCCTTTGCATCCTTAGAAATGCCCTGCCAAATGGACTTCCTCTTAAGTACCTGGTTATTTGTTTGTTATTTCTAGTTTTCCCAGTGCTTTTCTCTGGGCAGAGGTTCTTAGACTAAAATTCATAGTCCCCACCTTCTGTAGATGTGCAATAGATCAGCAGAGGGATGTGAAAAGCTATTAATAAAGTCATACACCCTGCAGTGCATGGGAGAAGGTAACCAGGGTTTAGGTCTACAATATAGTACTGAAATCATAGAGGATGGTGGTGGTGGAGTCGTCAAGGGCGTCATTTTTTCAAGGGAGGGGGGTGAAGGATGTCATACATGCTTAGTACTCTGGATCTTTTCATTGGGCTTTTGTCAAGGGGTTGTAATCCAGTCTCAGGGGAATGGCAGCCAATGTGTTTCGTGACAGATCATCGACAACAGGATTAATTTTTTTCAGGGAAGTGTTGAAGGGTGCGACTGTATTCATCCATTGTGGAGAGATGTGGGCGTACCTTCAAATAAGTGGTGAAAGTGAAAGACAGTCAAGTGTACTGCCAGGAAATCAGGTTCGAAAATAGATTAGCCGGAATCTGCCTTGGACAGTTTAGTACTAAAGAAGGCCAATGGGCTGGGTAAGCCATTGACCACCTGCACCAATAGTGACATTGCTGGCATAGGTGGATAGAACGAGAGGTGCATGTGTTACAGGAAAAGTGAGAGTAGGAGAGGTTGATAGGGCATTTTTAGCGTAACAGGATGCTGCTTCTTGAAGGGGACCCCACTTCATGTCTTTTGGCTTGCTGTTGAGGAAGTTATAGAGGGGGGGAGGCCATGAATGGTGGTGCTGGCCTGCAGGAAAGGATCATTATAGTTGATTAGGCCAAAGAATTCTTGCATTGCTTTGATGGTTTAGTGCTTGAGGAAGTTCTGAACAGCTGCTACCTTTTCAGGAAGGGGTTGGCTGGACTCTTTTATGGGTGATGTGTTGCAGTAAGATTGATGCTTCGTTGGCGCAAAAGGTACACTTGTCGTACTGGACTGAAGGGCCGTTGTATTGTAGGTGGTCAAGCACTATGCGTATATGGTGGAGGTTTTCATCTTTGTAGGAAGAGAACACAAGTATGTCGTCTATGTAGTATACACAGAAGGGGAGGCACACTAAGATGCCATCCATGAGATGCGAAAAAGTGGAACTAGCATTACAAAAGCCAAAGGAGGAGTAATTGAAGGTATGTGTACCGAAATGGGGGTTGATGGTTGTTTTCGGGGTGTTTTCTATGTTCATGGGCACCTGATAGTATCCCTTCAGGAGGTTGAGCGTTAAGAAAACCTTTGCTTCATACAAGTAGGAGGGGACATTGGCGATGTTCACGAGGGGACAGTGACCCACTTCTGTTTGAATGTTCAGGAGCTTGTAATTCCCACATGGATGCTGAGAGCCATCCTTCTTTGGGACACTGTGTAAGGGTGACAATTTAAGGCTTGAATTTTCGTAAAAGAATTTTTTTTTTCCTCATTTCGGCGAAGGTTTGTTAAGCAGCTTCCAAATGATCCAGTGTCAGACACCTTGTCCTCTTGATAGGGTGATAAATACCGTGTTTGGTGAGAACCATAGGTCTTTGATGAAGTTCTGGATGGAAAAATTCTGGGTACGACGTGAGGAGGTGGGCATAGGCATCCGTGGGTGCACTGAGGCTTAGAGTAAGGTTGGAGAGGTGTCGGGGAGTACTAATCCGAGTTAACTAACCAGAGGTGAGCGACATCTATCAGGAGATGGAAATGTTACAGGAAATCCGGATCGGGATTGGCAAGGTGATGTCAGCCACGAGAAACTTACAATTCTATATGGTGCTTACAAACATTAATGTGAGGGTTTCATATCCGTAGCTG
The DNA here is from genome assembly GCF_036898095.1 of Palaemon carinicauda. NCBI lineage: Eukaryota > Metazoa > Arthropoda > Malacostraca > Decapoda > Palaemonidae > Palaemon > Palaemon carinicauda. The sequence continues at coordinate 47,428,248 of NC_090733.1, forward strand.
AGTATTATAGAACCACTGGCAGCTACCAGTCGGACGTTAACAGACATATATAGACTTATGTCGTGTCCTGGTAAGTGTCCTTGACAGGTGAGACTGGCGAACACCCCTCTCTACCAAAAATCGCAAGCCTTACCAGTATCATGTAAAAAGAAAAGATTAGTGCTTGGGAGGCCACTACCGATGGCCTACTTACAAGTTTTTTGGCCAATGACAACCATTTGCACATTTCTTCACAAGCTCTGAATCTGGGGTTGTAGTAGCATAACTGCGACCGTTGGGCGTAAGTGGCCAGAGAGGTCATTTGTTGGGCGTAAGCAAGGTGTGATATAGGTGGGTGATGGGCGGTTTGTCACCACTTCGGCATGTCTCAGGATTGGTGTCTGTGCCCTACCACACTCATGTCAGGTTCGGTCTATGTTGAATAGTTTTCCACTTCAACAAGAGTTGAGGCATTGATGGAGGTCTTGAAGGGTGTCGACTTTGGTCATCAGATCCTTGATGGGTAAAATAGAGACATCAAAGATGACAACGAATACAGGTACGGGTAGATGCCGTGCCCAAAGGGCATGAAGTAGATTCACTTTACAAGGAGATCCGCCTGTAGCAGGTTGCAGGCTAGTGATTGTTTGATTGATTGATTGATTTTTCTGGTCTTTTCCCTGAGGGCAAGCAAAGCTTTTGGCCCCCAACAGTTGTGGAGAGAGCTGAAAATGTTTTGCTATACGGCTGGCTGGCATTGGTGAGTACTGCTCCAGGAGGTATGTTTTGAGGGCAATGTACACTGTTGGGGTGTTGCCTTGGTCACAAAGCCAATCTGATATTTCCAGGAAAGTGTCCTCGGGGATGGCTGCGAGAATATATTCTTCTTTGGTACTTGAGCGAGTCACGCCCTTCATGTGAAACAGGACTTTGGCGCGCCAAAATCAGTCGAAGACCTCTGTACTGACAAAGGGGGCTAGTTTCATTGGCGTAGTGTTGACAGTAGAGTCAGTGTTGGAGGGCGGCATCATCAAACAGTAAGATACAGACGTGAGGTGGAAGGTGGGAGGGAGCTAGACATTCCAGTTCTCACCAATACGTGAGGTGCCAGTTAGGTGATAACTGAGCTGTGAGATAACTGTAACTAAACTTGATTAAACTGGTATCGAACTTAACTACCAGGACTTTTAAGTAAGAACGTCATAAAAATTCAAACAAAGTTAAATATGAACTACTAAATTTATAAAGGTTGGTTTATTAACATTATAGGGAAAATAACAAGCAGAACTCTTACAGTGTAGGCTTACAAGCGTATATAAAACGTGTGAGGTACAATGGAGATTAGTAGACTAACTAAAATAGGAAAACATTTGATATTAGTCACCACACTCCCTTAATTTTTCAAATATTTGTGAGTGTTTCTGTCCCTTGGCAAAGAGTAAATGCATAACAGAAACAAAAAAGAATTGAATAGCTAAGTTTCCTCATCAATTAGTATTTTTTCTTAAACCATCACACCGATTATTCATAATTTTCTTGAGATTTTCTTCGCCATGCTTGAACAGGGGCAACCCTTCCATTAATCTTCACATTAGATTTTGAAAATTCTAAAACGACTGTATCAAACAAGAAAGACCAATAACTCCAAATCCGATCGATACTGTAGTAGAGAAATTAAACTCCGATGATTAAAGATATGTAGCTCAATAATGTTTTTTTTTTTTTTAGATAAAGGCGCGTAGCTTAATGTTAACTAGATCATCGTGTAGTTCATCATCACTGCACTCATAAAGACACATACATTGATAAGATGTATGAGTTACAGCCTTCTTGATAATTAGTTGTGTTCAAAAGTCACTACAGAGCTTAGGGATCTAATCAGAGATATCCATCAAAGTGAAGAAAGAATAACAGAATGTTGAGCAGAATAGAAAATGCCAGAGTTTCCCATGAGAATTAATGATCTATGGGGATATACCCAATCTTATATCTTCTGACAATTTTTTATTGTTTCTTTGAGAAAATAGGAAAATCAATGCAGAGCTAGGATTAACGATTTAGGATTTAGGATTTTTATCAACTTAAGCGACCTCTCTCAGGATATGAGAGTACATTACAAAATATACAAAATTATAATTTGACTTCCAATAATAGTACAAGATGGCAGTAAAAAGCAAAAATACTTATATTCACATATCTACAATACTGTACACATATTCCGTATACCCATATAAGCCATGTATAATGGGGACATGAGCCCATATGGACTAGATAAAACACTAATATATAACTAGAACTGTTCCATTAATATTTTTTTTAATTTTGCTAGATTGCACAATTCTCTCTTATTTTCTCTAAACAATTGACTAAACTTTATACTATTTGGTCTAGTGTAATAACACCCTTTTATATACACTTCTCTGAGGCTAATAAAATAAGGACACACTAGAGTATATAGGTACTCATCAGCCAGTTCCTGGGTATTACACATTGGGCATGTTTTTGTCCCTTGGGAAGCCGAGTATCACTTATCAGCAACAGGAAGCCTATGGTTATATCTTTATCTACTGAGATATTTCCAATCATTATAATTCAGTTTGGTTAAATATTTGCTTAAGCCTAATTCAGTCCTAAATACTTTATAGTTAGTGCATAACCTATTTTCATTAATTTCACATAAAAAATTCTGCTTATCTACATCGCAAATTCTGAGATCAACACATTTTCTAACCCAATTACTATTAAATTCACATGGGCTGTTCCAAATATTAGATAGACCACACTTGTCTAGAATACTTTTGATTTTTACAATCCATTTCGATTTGAATTAATTGCTATCGTGTAACTTTCTTAACAGTAAATACATGATGTGGGATAACTTTATGTATTTTATCTTGACTGATCCTTAACCAAAAGTTTACACTTCTCTTTTAAATTTTGTTTGTTAAACCAAAATGACCTAGTTCTCTGTAAGCCATATAATTTGCTGACTGGTTCTTTATTTGAAGAATACTTTTTAGATACTTTCTATGAAAAATATTAACCTGGTCAAAGAGTTCACATTGTATATCCGCTGGTAAGGACAGTTTCCAGGCCTTTGTCAGCAGACTATACATTGCTCTCTGGTCCTGTGTAACCTGTTTATTTATGGCCTTGCAATATGAACTATTAAAATTAAAAGTTGCACCTAAATATACATAATCATCCATTACTTCCAGCTCTGCATTACCAAACATGAAAGAAGGATGTGATCTGACTTTGCCTCTGGAAATTATAACTATTTTTGTCTCAGTGGTATTAACTTTACGTGCCAGGATTCACAATATTAATACAAAGCAGTTATAGCAGTTTGCAAATCTCTAGCTGATTCAGCTATAACAATAGTATTATCAGCATACAAAAGGACATACAGTTTTAAGAACACCTCAACATCGTCATCAGTGAGGATTTCTCGTATTTCAGAAGCACATAAATCAAGTCCTCTGTAGTTCCTACCAACAAATTGTTCAAAATCATTTAAGTACAGAGCAAATAGAAGAGGCGACAGGTTTTCTCCTTATCTTACACCAATATTACATAGGAAAAAAAATCTGAAATCCAATTACCTACTTTGACACAGGATTAAGCTTTTTTTATACATATATATAACAGTGATGACCTTACCATTGATGCCAGAAGAGATTAGCTTACACCAAAGAGATGATCTATCTATCAAATATAATGCTTTTTTGTAATCTACAAATAGACTATAAATTTGCCTGTGTTTGAACAGGTATAAATCGATGAGAGAATGAAGAAAAAATATATGGTCAATTGTGCTGTAGCCTTCTCTGAATCCTGCCTGTTGTATTCCTAATATAGCAGCACCTTCCAAGAAGGCAGTGAGGCGATCATTTGGACAAGCTGTAAAGAGTTTACCAACACAACTTAATAGTATAATGTCACGATAGTTTTCTGGGTCATCAATAGAGCCTTTCCTTTTATATAGAGGCATGATCATACCTATACACCAGTCAGATGGCACTATTCCGGTTGTTAGTAAAATATTAAACATCTTAACTACAATATTTGTGACAGACTCAGGACAATTCTTAAGGTATTTATTAAGAATACTGTTAATTACACATGCTATATTGTTCTTCAATTTACTAATTGATCATTTTACTTTTAGAGTGGTAAATAGACTATTGATGAGCACATTATTCGAGTAATTAATGGTTCTGGGATCAAAGGAACTATTCTCCAGTATATTTTCATTAGGTTTTTGACTGATATTTTTGAAATATTGCATGAAAGTGTTCATTGCAATTTTACCTATTTCTTATTGTTGTTGGTTAGCAATAGATAAAATAGTCCAGTAAACTCTTGGGTTAGGATTTTTTTTTTTTTAATTTACGGTTTTACCCCTAAAAGGACTTTTTTTTTTATGAACCTTTTGTATTCTTTGGATCTATTTAAGTTTAAGTTCAGCTCTCATTTCATCAGGTTTGATTTTCCTGAGCCTTTTTTTTAATCCTCATATATTCACCTCTTTTAGCTTTACAATCAGAGTTAAATCAGGATTTATTTTTTGAGTTGGGGTTTTGTTGGGGCCTTTTGCAATAGGGATTTAATTTTTTACACATACCAAGTTTTCTTGCAGGCTCCAGGTAAAGATTACAAAGGTCTTTATCTATGTCGTCAATTTCGACCTGTGTTGCTGATTCCAAATTGAGACTATCCATTTTGTTATTCAAGAAAATAATATCATCATTACTAAAGGCTACGCTATAATCTTTCTCGAGTTGGGGGTCCCATTTGGTTCTCAAGTAGATACTGCTTTGGGAAAGATCTCTACTCTGTTCAAGTTCATTAGCATCAACAGATTGGTTTATATTGACATAAGAGTTGTTACTTTTAGCAGTTAGGGTTACAAAGATTACACAATGGTTATCTGATAAACAACTGTCAAGGTAATGCACGCAAATATTTTTGATATTAGGTAATAATTGGGGGGATACCATAATGTAGTCAACAACACTTTTACTATTATGATTGTAACATGTGAAATCACCAACACCATAGTCTTCCTCCACTCTACCTTTCACTATTTTTAAATCTAAACTTTTACATATTTCTAATAAACTTTTACCATTGTTATTCATAATTTGATCTTTACTGTATCTGTTAGTATCCAAATTCAGCTAATCTAGCTTGGCTTTTGTGTCAAAAAACCATGGGGCAATCATAAGTTACCTTGAGATTTATAATGTCACTACCAGCTAATCTGCTAATCTGGGTATGTTTTTATTTCAAATGTAACCTCATATAAACACCCATTTTATATAGTTGCAAGCGGTCGCATCGAAAAGTAATGGTATAATCCTCACTAAACTTACAGAATCTCTCTCTCTCTCTCTCTCTCTCTCTCTCTCTCTCTCTCTCTCTCTCTCTCTCTTCTGAATATCAGTAAAAAGCTAAAACCTTTAAAAAGATTTTCCCCTAATTGAAAATATTAGAAGAAAAAAATAATTACTGCACCTCCCTCAAAAAGGAAAATAATAGAAGAAAAGAAGATACACCCTGAAAAGATTTTGTAAATTGTCCAAAAAAATTGATATATTTACAGTAATATATATATATATATATATATATATATATATGTATATATATATGTATATATATATATATATATATATATATATATATATATATATATATATATATATATATATATATATATGTATATATATATATATATATATATATATATATATATATATATATATATATATATATATATACATATATATATTTATATATATATATATATATATATATATATATATATGTATATATATATATATATATATATATATATATATATATATATATATATATATACATATGACTTCTTAAAACTGTTAAACAAATTATTATATGAGATGTCATCCATTTGATGATAAAGCTCTTACGTCTCATCAAATGTGCTATTAGTTTACTATAACTAACTTAATACATATTTTTCATTCATGGACATTTCACGCTGAACAAAATCGAAGCAAAGAACGCAGCAATATGATTAATATTTTTTTCATACTATTTGGAAGTCATCGGAAGACATCGGAAAAAGCCTGTCTTTCTTCAGTCTAAGTTAAACAACCCATTGATGACTCAGAGTAATAAATCGCCATTAAGTTTCTAGCTACTTTGAAGGAAGAAATGATGAGTGCCACTCTCAGACTGAAGAAAAATTATAAAACAATTTCTCTTCATAATTCCTGTACTGGTTACTTCTATCTGCACTGTGTACTTTGTACACTGGCACTAGTGCTATCTGTATAATTCCACACCTGGGATTTTGAACAGAGCTAGTGTTATCATGGAAACACTTAATCAAAAGAAGTCACACCTTGAAGGATGACCTCTTCTCCCTTTAATTGACATTCCCAGTCAATTACTTTTATTTATGTTCGATCTACCGGAATCCAGACATGGATGATTCTATCTTCGATTGTCTTCTTACCATTATGGCTAAGATACAAGAAGATGATAGAAAGGCTTCTTTTGTCTTTGTTGGTGATTTTAAAGCTCACCATAGGGAGTGGTTAAGTTCTATCTCTCCTACCGATAGCCATGGCTTAAGAGCTTTAGACTTTGCTTCTGAATCAGGCTGTGAGCAAATCATAAATGAAGCTACTCACAGGTCTGGTAATTGCTTGGACCTCGTATACACTGACTCCCCTGGCGTTATAACTGGTAAGGTTGGTTCTCCAGTCGGGACATCTGATCATGCCTTGATTTCATTATTAGTGAAGACTGAGCAGCCTGTCCCTGATATATCATATTCTTGTAAAATTTATATGAAATCCCAAGCAGACTGGAATGGGATTTTACATGATCTTTTGTGCTTGAATTGGTCACAATTATATAATAGTGTAGATCCTGTCGTCCCTTTGAATGAGAATCTAGTCAACATAATTGATAGGCGTATCCCTTCTCGTGTGCTAAGGTACCGAGTGAAGGACAAACCGTGGTTCAAAGATGATTGTAGACGTGCTTTTTTGGAGAAGCAGGAGGCCTATCAACTTTGGAAGGGTAACAGATCAGATTTGACCTGGAACAACTATACTCAGCTTCGAGCTTTTGCTCAGAGAGTTTATGGCTCAACTGAAAAGGAGTACAATTTAACCATAAAAGAAACACTTTCTGGTACAACTCGGGGACATAAATCGTGGTGTACCCTTAAATCTGCACTCTTTGGTGTAGATGTAACAGTTCCTCCTTTACTTAAACCAGATGGCTCAGTCACTCACTGTCCAAAGGAAAAGGCAACCCTTTTGGCTGATGTTTTTGACAGTAAACAGACTAATGAAAAACTTGAACTTCCTCATTCCTGTTTTCCTGAGGCTAAACTAACTAGTTAAGCTTTTCAATCTCGTGAGATTGAAGCTCTGTTGATGGACCTTGATGCTTATGGAGGTGTAGACCCAAATGGTATTTTTCCTTTGTTTTTTATAAAGACAGCAGATTTCTTAGCTCCAAAGTTATCTGTTATTTTGCGCAAGTTAGCAAGAAGAGGAGCTTTTAGCACTAGTTGGAGAATTGGTAATATTACTCCTCTATGTAAATGTGTTTGTGGTAGCTCAAGTCCCACTGATTACCGCCCAATTTCCGTAACTCCCATATTATCTAAAGTTTTTTAACGTCTTCTGGCAAAACGTCTTAATAGGTTTGCTGAAGGTAATCATCTACTCCCTAGTTTGCAATTTGGTTTTCGTAAAGGCCTTGGAGCATGTGATGCCCTTCTTACAATCTCCAATGCTGTACAGAAATCCCTTGATTGTGGTCGGGAAGTTCGTATGATTGGCCTTGATTTTAGTGCTGCCTTTGACCGTGTTAATCATGAGGCCCTTGTTTTCAAACTGAAACAGTTGGGAGTGGGTGGGTCGTTTCTTAGCATTATTATTGATTTTTTAAGTAATAGATCTCAAAGAGTTGTTGTTGATGGGCACCATAGTGATTATAGGAATGTGATATCCGGTGTTCCACAGGGTAGTGTTCTTGGCCCATTACTTTTTATACTATATACACATGACATGTGGTTTGGCCTAGAAAACAAGCTTGTTGCTTATGCAGATGATGCTACTCTCTTTGCATCAATTCCATCCCCTGAATGTAGATCTAGGGTTGGTGAATCCATTAATAGAGATTCAGCTAGAATTAGTTCATGGTGCAAATTATGGGGTATGAAGTTGAATCCTAACAAAACTCAAAGTATGATTGTAAGTAGGTCAAGGACGGTGGTTCCTCAACATCCGGATCTCAGTATTGATAATGTTCCTTTAAATATGTATGACTCTTTCAAAATTTTAGGTGTAATTCTCGACAGTAAATTTACTTTTGAGAAACATATAAGGTCTGTGTCTTCTTCAATTTCTCTAAAAAAAGGCTTATTGAGAAAGTCTTTCAAGATTTTCGGTGATCAATCTATTCTGAAGAAGTGTTTTAACTCTTTCATTCTACCTTGTTTTGAGTATTGTTCTCCTGTCTGGTCTTCAGCTGCTGATTCTCATCTTAATTTGTTGGACAGAAACTTACGGTCTATTAAATTTCTTATTCCCGATCTAGATATTAATCTCTGGCACCGTCGTTCAATTAGTTCATTATGCATGTTGCATAAGATTTTTCACAACTCTGACCATCCTTTACATTCAGATCTCCCTGGACAAGTCTATCCTGTTCGTAATACTAGGCAGGCAGTTAATTCTAATAGCCAGGCCTTCTCCATCACGAGGCTCAATACTACGCAGTACTCTAGAAGTTTTATTCCAGCTGTGACCAAGTTGTGGAATGATCTTCCTAATCGGGTGGTTGAATCAGTAGAACTTCAAAAGTTCAAAGTTGGAGCAAATGCTTTTTTGTTGACCAGGCGGACATAGTCTTTTTATAGTTTATTTATGACATATTTGTTTTTGATGTTGTTGATATTTTATTATATGACATGTCTGTTTTGACGTTGTTTCTTATTTTAGAATGATTTATTGTTAATTTGTTCTCTTCATTTATTTATTTCCTTATTTCCTTTCCTCACTGGGCTATTTTTCCCTGTTGGAGCCCCTGGGCTTATAGCATCTTGCTTTTCCAACTAGGGTTGTAGCTTGGATAGTAATAATAATAATAATAATAATAATTAGCTGTTCATCGTAGAATTTAGATGGCAGGTTAAATATTCTACCTGGCGTCACCGCATATTGCTTCAGATCATGGACTTGTCTAGCATAGTGTTTGTAGAACACTCTGGATGATTCTCATCCGTTACATATGCGGGGACATGTGAGGTCCCAAACCATTAACTGTTTACCACAGTAATTAGGGGGCAGGTTTTAATACACTACCTGCCGCCACTACAAAGTGTTTCAGTTCATGCACTTGTTTTGCATAGTGTTTGTAAAACACTCTGGATGATTTCCATCCAGTGTATGAACGAAGGCACTCGAATTCCATATACTGAAAGAAGTTCAGTGATGAAGCAATCTTTCTCGGATCACGACCTGCGGGAGTACTGTCCGGATCCGCTATACGAATAAAGTAGGTGAGCTTCGCCCTTAGTTTTTTAGGGATAAATTTGATCCAGAAGTTTCTCCTTTAAAGATCTGTCCTCCCCTGAAGTCTGAAGTTCTACAAAGATAGACCTTTAGACACTGTACCAGACATAGAGAGACATCTTCCTTCAGAGGGCAGATTCTCCAGGGACCCCACCTCTTAGTGGGTAGCTCGTTTTTAGCGAGAAAGGATGGATCAGGAAAGATTCAGTTCTCCCACTTCCGTGAACTGAATGTGACCCTCATCTCTGGATAGGGCAACTATTTCACTAACTCTAGCCCTAGAGGCTATAGCAAACAGAAAAATAACCTTTTGGGCTAGATCCTTAAGAGAACAATCTTCATTGTTCACAGATGAGGCATAATGTAAGACCTTGTCCAAAGACCAAGAGATGGGCTTTGGTGGTACTGCGGGCCTAAGCCTAGCACATGCCTTCGGAATCATATTAAAGATTTCATTCGCCAGATCCACTTGAAAGGCATATAGGAGAGGCCTAGTCTAGGCTGACTTCCACGTATTTATCGTATTGGCCCCAAGACCTTGGCTATGAAGGTGGACAAAGAAGGACAGACAGAAGTTCATTGAAATTTTTCGGTTATTTTGCTTTGACAAACGCAACCCACTTTTTCCAGAAAGACTCATATTGTCTTCTAGTTGACTTGGCCTTGTATTCTTCTAAGAATTCTATATTGCCTTCTGAGATCCCAAACCTTTTTTTAACCGCTAGAGCGAGAAAATCATGAAATGAAGGGTTTGGGTTCTCTGTGATAAAACGAAGGCAGTTAATTTCTGAACCTTCGGAAATATACCTAGGATCAGAACTAGAACCAGCTTTATTTTCAGTTTCTTCATTAGGGAGGAGAGATTGCTCTTGGGCTATCTGGGAGCCAAAAGAGCTACTCCCCCTTAGAATTATCTGAGCCTGTTGAGGACCTTCAGCAGGTGATTGGATGGGATGAACAGGTATACCTGAGTCCATTCCTTTCATTCCAGAGACATGTCGTCTATCAGTCCCACTAGAGGATCCTCGTATGGGGTTACATATCGAGGTAGTTTCTTGAAGACGCTCGTGATGAAGAGGTCGATCTGCAGTTCCGGGACTTGTTCCCATCTAGGAGGGAATATGTCTGCGTCCATGGACCATTCCAACTATATCGGCTTGGATCGAAATAGAGCATCCACCGTCACATTGTGGATCAGTTGTAAATGAACTGCTGGTAGGTGCCATCCCTTTAAGAGAGGGATGGGTAACTTCACCAAGACTGTATGAGTCGTTCGATTGTGACATCTTATTATCGCTTCGGTGTCCCAGATCAGTCGTAGGGAGTCTGATCTGTGTGGAGGGGTCTTCCCCACTCATGAAAGGACCAGCAGAGTCTTGGGACTTTCGTGCTTTAATTTTTGTTAGAGAAGCGATTAAAGAGGGACCGGTCTCAGTCTGTTTTTATCTTTTCAAGCGTTTGATGAGTGTATTCTCCAGGCTCTTAACACATCTTTCGGTAGTGCCCTTAGCACCAGGTCTGTCACTATTGCGAACTTGGGAAAGTTTAGCGCTTTCCCCTGTTAGCATTATGGCAATCTGACTGATTAGTGAGTCTCTTGACAGACCTCATGAGCTCCTTTTATATTCCCAAGGGAAAGGAGAGTTGATGTGACTGAGGGCTTGGATGGTTTTTTAACCATTGAAACCCCTGAGCTGGAGAAAGTCGAAACTTCTAGAAGCTTATCTTGCATCCGTGATGTCCCGGAAACCGGGTCATCTCTTTGAATGCACATTGGCCATACACTTCGGGTGCTGCCCACCCCAGCCTCTTGATCAGGTATATTAATACCTGAACTATTTCTAGGCTTGACTTTGACGTGACTAAGTTTGTCAATCCTATGAAGATACTTAGGACTGTGAGTCAGACACGTATCTTTCCTAAGATGAATGTTACTCTCTGTAACATGAATTCTAGATAGGAGGAAGGGGTTGGTTGACTGGAGGGTTCTGAATGACACCTTTCAGGTCTGACAAGACTATGAACACCCCTAATTGGAACAAGGTCTATATGTTCAGAAGGATTAACATTCAGAACTGGCTGTTTTTTATGAACTTGTTGAGTGGCGACAAGTTCAGATTGACTCAGAGATTTCTTGAGTCCTTCTCGTGAACACAAAACAGCCTTCCCTGGAACTCGATGAGCTATATTTTTCTTACCACCTGTATGCTCTATAGTTCTCAGGTATACTCCTCCAGGATGATTTTGAACTGTAGGAGAAGGTAAGGAAACGATGGTAGGGACATTTCTGTTTCCCATCGATGGCTCATCTTGAATACGCTTTGGACAGAAGGATCGAAGGTCCTGCGATCCTGAGGGAATGTTCCTCCTACCCAAAGCGTCTTTATGCTTCGAATAGTCAGTAGGCTTAGACTTTTGACCATCTGCCTGTAGCATCGTGGTCACTGGAATAGTGGGATGTTGTTGAGCAGCCCGGATATTTCCAGCATTTTCGATCTTCTTTTTAGGTTGGGGACCCACAACCACGGAAGATTTTCTCTTTGAAGGAATGCCCCATTTTTGGAGAAGACTTATGTTCTCCATGGTGGCGTTCTTAATTACTTCCTTAATGACCGCGTGTGGGAAGAGGTCTTCACCCCAGATGTTGGAAGATATTAGCTCTCCTATCCTTCATGAAGGCGTAAAGGTCCTTCACCAGGGTAGCCATATGCATTTTGACTATGACCATGAACATGTCTGGGATATTTTCGTAGGTTGAACACAACTCTATGTAGTTTTGTAGAGAAAGGGATGTCGCAAGTCTCTCCTTTGACTCATGTTCATTATACAAGGGCAACTCAGACAATTTAGGGAGACATACCTTGAATTGTCGACTTGCGGCATCCTTGTCTAATTTTCCTACTGAAAATATCTAATGGACTTCCTTCCAATCCTTTTCCTGTCCGGGAAAAGCTGGTGATAAAGGCTTGCACTCAACGAGTGTGGGACATGGCTTACCCGCCTCTACCGCTTTGGCAACAGAAGTAAATGCCTTCCCCATATAGGGGAATGAGTGTGAAGTAGGAGCAAGAAAGGAAGGGTGTCTGTTATTCAGTGAGAATACCTTCGACTCTGAATAACCCGCCTTTTTTAGACTACCTGAAAGGATAGTCTGTGCCTTATCATGTTCGAGAATCATGACCTCCTTTGGTTCCGTTCCTTTTCTTGACTTTGGTTCGTACTTCAGTAGAACCAAACAATTAGGGAAAGCATCAAAGCTTGGCCAAAATTGAATTTTGTCCAAAGGAACAGCACCTATCTTCTCTTGAGATGTAGAGATTGCCATTTGAAATCGGCATCTGCTCCGCAAACCTCCAGGGATTGGTTATGGAGCACGTTGGTAGGTCTTGATTCATGGGTCGTTTAACCGACCCATGGGAAGCAACAAGAGGAGCTTTACGAGGCTCTATCTTCCGTTTTACTTCCTGCTTTTCGTTTTGTTTACGAAAGCTCTCTATTTGATTCTTCAGCTGGATACATAATTGTACCACATTATCCAATAGAGGGGTAGAAGACGAAGATGTCGACATCGATGGCTCTATAGCCGGCATAGGCGGAGGAAATTCCGACACAACATTTTTCTCTTCTACCCTGGGGCACTTCTTGCCCTCAATCCCAAAGGTTTTCTGGCCGTCAGGGGATGTAGTTGGCTCCTGAGGCACTACTATTTTCTCACATGCTTTCGAGAATAGTAGCTTACGCATCCTATCATTAGGAAGGAAAGGTCCCGGAGAGATCTTTTGAAATCCTGTCACCCAGTTGCGTAATTTATATTGAGCTGTATCCCTAGTCGCCGTAGACTCGGGATTTTCAAAACCTTCAGACATTAATGTCCGACATATATTGCAAACCTGTGGGTTCCAATAATGTAGGGATCCGGAAATAATATTGCAGGGGGCATGTATTATGACAGTAAGAATACTTACTCTTGGCCTTGAAGAGGACTGCAGCACAAGGTATCTGGTGTTCCTCCTGTAAAAAAAGGAAAACCAAATGAGTATGCAATGGATTATCTCCTTGACAATTAACATGCAAATGTCCTTTACAATAGAGTAGCTTAGGATAGTAAGCTATAAAGGGATAGTAGGAGATACATACTTGTGTACCCCTGTGAGCATATGCTGTTACCTCCCCTCAGTATTAACTACATGGAGAATTCTCTATCGAGTAACTCCAAGTAGAAGGGCCCTTACCCCTAGGGGTATAGAAGTATCAAATCACTGTCCCAAAATAATGTTAATACTGTGGGGTCAAGATGACTGATTCTCGATCAGAATATTGAAGAAAACCATTCATTAAATATATGAGCGGTACCAGCGGAATGCTCGTACAAGGGTACCCAAGGTATGTCAGAAAATACTACTGTATAATGGTACTGTAGTTTTCTAATTGCAGTAAGTCTATATTGCAATTTTTTGGCTACTGTACATCATGTATTGTAGTCTAATAATTATGCTACCTTCATAGTAGCATATGACAGTACGGTCCATCTAGCATGAAGTCAACTGGACTAGGAAAATAAAGACATATATTTGTATATCCCACTCAGCCTATTTGCTGTAGTCTTCCTACTATATTAAAATATCGAGTTTCCTGACCAGGGAGACTCAAGGAAAAAGGCTCTGCCCTTTAAGGGTTAGGAGTGTATTACTCTTGCCTTGAAGTGTTTAATATTGTAGGATGATCCTAATATTGATTCTAATCAGGATATTGCAGAAATCATATTCATTCAATATAGGATTGGGCTCGGCAAATGTCTGTGTTGGATATCCAACATATATTGGAAATAACTATTAGTATATAATATATAGTAGTTTTCTATATGCAGTATAATCTATACTGTAGATATACCGGCTACCTGTATAACATATACAGTAGTTCACCCGGCATGTTGTCGGCATAGCTAGGTCTTGCCGGCATACCCGGCATGCTAGCTAGAGAGAGAGAGAGAGAGATAGCATGGAAAAAAGGTTACTCCTTACTGTGAATGAATACAGTAATTAAGGATGTAAAAGTCTAATTTGACTGCCTTTCTCCAGAAAGAAGGTTCTAATAGAAGGGGAGAATGTACCATTCAGACTTCCATGCAGCTACAGTACTATTGCCAGCGAGGTACCGCCGATACACTGCCGGCCAGCTTCCAGCAGTACCAGTACAGTCGGCCTGCTGCCAACTAAGTCAGCACTATCTTTGCCGACCTGGCCGGTAGTACCCCGGCAACAGAACCTGTAGCAGCAGTCCAAGGGAGGACTAAAGAACCTTGGGGACAGAAGGGACTTCCCACTAACGGCCATAATGGCCGCCGGCAGTCGCCAGCTACCGGCAGTTATCTTGGCCGCCGGCTGAGCCGGCAGTTACCGACAGTCACCAGAGATGGCAGCCGACAGTTATCAGCCAATGGCAGGGACCATAGCAGCCAGCAGATGATGTGGTTGGCGGCAGTATGCCCTGCCGTCAGCCAAAGTCATGGCTAGAGAGTGAGTTTGGCTGGCTTCGGCAACCTGCCGGCAATGGTAAGGTTGCAAGATGCCGGCATAAAGAAAGACAATGGCTCAGCTATCAAAAGTGGACAGAGGGGTAGGGAACAGGGTCCTGTAACAAGTGTGAAAGGAACTGGCAAAATTGTCAGTCCTACCACCT
>NC_090733.1:47448492-47455992 GCF_036898095.1 Palaemon carinicauda
CTTCATATACACTCTCATTTACTTCCACGATGCTATAATTCATTGTAATATTATGATTTCCATCCATACTACTATCATTTAATATATAATGTACTATCCCATCTAACACGTGATCATTATGTCTGAAAAGATTACTTAATTCTAGAAGAAATTTATCCATGTCATCAATAAAATTTCCTGCTATGACAAAAGAATCATCCACACAACTTACAATTCTCCTATTTTTTTTTCTACCTTAGGTTGGTTATACTTTTACTTAGACACGCTAACGTATAACTAAATGTACTATAAGTATTATTCATATCCAACCACCTTTCATCTGAATACATACTTAAATGTTCTTTACTTACTCTTACATTTACAGCCTTACTCAGCTCATTGTGATTCGCATCTATACATATATATTTTAATGTGTTTTATACTGGCCAAATCTTTTCATAAAGGTTCTCTTTCTTCTATACGCATCTAAAACAAATAGCTTGTCTTCTAATCCTGGGTTCTCACATTATGTGATGCAAGATTGCTAGAGCCTGTGTCTAGCTGGAAGGGCCATGATATCTACAAGTTTTTCACATATACTGTTTTTATCACATAACATCTTCATTAATAGTTAATTTTTATATCAATTATGTTTTAATACTCATTAATGCTTCCTTTCAGCTCAGCATACTTTGAATCATTGTTGGTCATTACCTTACTCATAATTACCTTTCTCACCTTAACATATCTCTTATTCTCTGTTAAACAATGTATACATACAACCTATACAAATACGATCACACATACCATGTATTCTTTTTTCTTTTAACGCTTGGCAACTAACTTACATACACTTTAAATTCCAACATATTCGTAGTACTATTGTTTATATACGTCCTTATTATCACCAAATTATTTTTTGGGATAACAAATTCCGGCATATTGCTCCCGTTTTCTCCCGTAAGAGGGTTTAATGGAAGAGGGTAACCAAACACGTCAAATTTTAGGGCTTGCGTATGGCGTCATTTTTTTTGTAGGGGTGGCGCACGTACCGTCCGGTATCCAATTGGAGGCAAATCACGGTCGGGGCTCGAGCCCGTGCATGAACGAGTGGGCAGATTAGGTGTGTTTGACGGCCTGCTAACGGTAGCATGTAGGTCAGACGTATATAGCTTGTAGATCAGACATAAACATGGTACGTTAATGGTGGGTGAATCTTCAATTGTTAAGTTCGACTGGGTACATCTGTCAACATTTCTTATCAGCATCCTAGCGGAACATATTCGAAAATTCGTACCAGGTGGTGTTTAAAGGATGGCAAAATAATTCAGTTCACTCCTTCAGTGACAAAACATATCTTTTTTTATGCTTTTATGTTTTTTGCTTTTGTATCAATATCGTGTATTTTCCCATAACAACTGGGTTTCCCTGTCTGTTGCCGGTGCTGCATAATATAAGTAATAATGGCACCACACAAATATTGAACATTTAAAATATATAGAAAAGTCAATATCGTATTAGAGGTAATGATACTTAAAATACCAGAATAAAGAAACAACATACAAATAAGTACAAGAAGTAAATACATATGCAAATAATAATAAAAACTTATGCAATGAATCTCTCAAGTATATTTCCGGAAATAGTCAATACACATGTCTTCGTTTAAATTAAAACCAAGATTTGTCTAAACGCCGGCCTTTGGTCATGAGTCACCGTCTCCTGTGTAATTAAATGGTATTATTTCGTATAGATTGGGTTTCCTACCCTTCATGGCTGATGATTCTGTTATCTTGGCTAATAATGAACGGATTAGGATGTTTCTAAAAAAGGGCGCGGTTATAAAAACATCCCAAGTAATTGTTTTATTCTTTGAAAAAATTATCAGAAAACCTTAAAACCATTAACAGTAAAGACAGATTATGCTGTAGTTCAACCCTTTTCTTCCAAAAACCTTAGCGTCATTAAAAGTAAAGACAGATTATGCTCTAGTTCTACCCTTTTCGTCCACTTCACTTTATCCATTCAATGCGAAGAGATAAGTTCTTAACCCATAGTCTTTACCATTAAAGACAGGTTATATCTCGGTCCTTTTTCTCTAAGGTTAATTTTACGTGTGTGTGTGTGTGTGTGTGTGTGTGTGTGTGTTAGAGAGAGAGAGAGAGAGAGAGAGAGAGAGAGAGAGAGAGAGAGAGAGAGAGAGAGAGAGAGAGAGAGAGAGAGAGAGAGAGAGTGTGTTTCATTCTTTCTTCTTGGCCCTTTAGCATGAAGTTTAGAAATATTGTGTTCAAGTTAATTTCAAACATTAAAAATGTTGAACTGAAATTTATTGAGGCAAAAATGTTTACAACAATCATTACAACTTGTAGATTGAGATCAGATATTTATCTGAAAGTAAATTAGAATTTTTTATACTACTATAACGATTACAAACAACACATATCCTACTGTATGTTTAACTCTGTTAGGTATGACAGGTTGGCTTAAATGGTCAACCGCACAGTGACATTCCTATTCACAAGTCAAACCGGCAGCTAACGTGAAATAATGTACGCTAAACGTATACACAAATGTATGTACAAAAGACTTGCGTTGCAATGGTTCATGTCACACGTACGACTACAGCCTATACTCTCAACCCGACAGAAAAAAAAAAATTGGCTTATGGGAGTAAACGGGAGCAAGATACGCGAACGTTTGATCCAAGCAATACCTCCAACCATATATATTATACTTGTCCCTGTAAGTAATACCAAGACTACGTGGTTATGTAACTTATATCTTGTAAACCTCACTTATCTCTCGTCTTAATTTTACCATGTCTCTTGTTGCTAATGTCGCTCCTTTCCACATCTTGGTACTCAATCAACCATCTGCATCCAAATGAAAGTCTCAGCCCACAGTAACACTAATTCTCAAATGCTATCATATTCATAATCAGATGTAGCCTACAGTTATACCATGGAAAAATCATCATCCCCGCCATCAGCCATTTAATCATAAGAGTTTCACGGGGCATTGATTGCGCAGGCATAATCATATTGCCATTAGCCCTATACCCTTCACTTTGCCTGAATATCTCTTTAATACACACAAATTCCTTAACTAATCATATACAATCCTAAACATTAAATTAACACCAAAATCTCTATTGAGTTCCATTACACGTCTTTTTTACACTCGTGCAACCATACATCCGTTAACCAATTACATTTTCATAAAATAATCCATCCTGAACATGCATTGAATCGACTCCAGACACAGGAAGATTCACCAAACTGCAACTATTTAATTTCCCGAACATCTTGGCTAATTTAATCCCTTCATTCTACAAATACTTGCATGCTCATTTACACAACACATTCAGTACACGTCACACATTATTCTTTGCATTTCCATGCATTATGCCCATTCTCACCATAATAACAGCGTCAATGATCTTCAATGTCAGGATGCCTGAGAACTTCAAAATAAATCACGGTCGTACAATTATTCCGACTTCCACTTGCTATATACCTTGCCATATCACACCTATAACACTTTCTCTTTCTTACATTAACTAATAAGAATTCCTCTCTCATTCCTAAAACATGCATCTGACAGTTACCTTTTTATCGTCATCAACAGCTTCACTCGTTAGCCTGAAGCCACTCTCATGGAAACTACAATGTCTCCCTCATGTACATCTCTGCTTCGCTCTAAGGGAGGATAGAGTGATTTGGTATCCCTGATCATGTTACTTCTGACAGGGGTACCACTTTCACCTATCAATTATCAATATCATTAGCGAATCTCTTTGCCATCACCCTACATCAGATAACCAACTACATCCATGCTCCAATGGAATGATTGAACATTTACATCGTACCCTCAAAGCAGCTTTGCGGTTCCACTACAATGAATCCAACTGGTTTACTCAGCTTCCCTGGGTCTTCCTGGGCTAAGGGCCAGCCACTTCTAAAAAGGTCCCGGATGTCTCGGCAGCTAAAATAGTGTATTGGACCCGTTGGTCATCCTTGTCGATTTTTTTTTTCGTCTGTAACTTCCTCCCTTAATCTCCGGAGACTAAGTCATGTTGTCGGAAAATTCACTTCATGCCGTCAGACTTAAAAGCTCACTGCTGAGCAACATATACCGAGAGATTTGTACTCTGCAATACAAGTTTTCCTGCGCAACAACACTAGCAAGTCACTGCTAACGCTTCCTTACCTTACATGGTTCTTTCCTCGTGATCCTCGTATTCCGAATGCTTTCTTCATTAACATTAACAAAGAAGACTAGGTCTCGATTGCCTAAAACCTGTATATCTCATGCAAGATGACCCGCTTATAGTATGCCTCTCAAGAGGAGGGTTCCCTATTTGACATGTATGTCCTTTTAAGGGGGTGGGGAGCAAAGTACCGTAGGTATTCCACGCACACTCGTACACTGTCACGGCTTTTACTTTTTTTTTTTTTTTTTTTTTTTTTTTTTTTACATTAATAAGTATTGGAATTTTTGTGACATCCTTGTCCGGAACCTCTTGTATATAAACTCGCTATCTGTTAACATAAAGTCAGTGGCATTCACTGGCCTCTCAGTTATAACCTAACAGCTCAATCACACCCCTGCCTTGGTTAACGGTCCTATCACTGCAAGAGATGAATAGAAAATTTTTTTGCTTTTGCCTTGTACAGTTCCCATTCTCCAACCGAATGTACATACTTTTTCCTGCTTTACTCAACTTAATGTTATTTACTTATTTTCCTGGTTAGTAATATACAATACATTGATGGAAATATAAAAGTATTGTTTCGCATAATACTTTTGCTTTTTAAGTTTGAAGTTGTTAGAGAAAATAGAGAAGAGCGGTATGTTGTTAGCATTAACATCATTTCAACACCAATTCAAGTAGACACAAAGTACAAACTGGACAAGAGAGAGAGAGAGAGAGAGAGAGAGAGAGAGAGAGAGAGAGAGAGAGAGAGAGAGAGAGAGAGAGAGAGAGAGAGAGAGTAAAATAATAAAAAAACATTCTTGAACTTAAATTCCCTAAATAATATTAAAATTTGTTAGATTCATAAATATTAGTTTATGCAAGAATTATACACGTTAGTGCTATGGTACCTATTGGATTATGTAATTTGAAAGGGCCAAGCTTGAAAGTTATTTGGCTGAAAGTGAATCGCAAAGTCAGATTTTTCATGACAGAATTTGCACCAACAGAATGATTGGAAACACGAGCTTTCACCACCATTCTCAACAGTGAATACATTTCATTAAAGATGGAACAGATCCCCTCTTATTCTTAGGATGTGAAATTTGGTTATTTTTAAAGTAATTATGCAATTACTCTTTTTCACAACTAAGTCATATACCACTAAAACTTAATTACGAATAGTTACTCAATAAATTAAAATCATTACCAAATTACGGAAATTCCGGACTTCTCTAATTATAAAATACACAAGTCACCAAGATAATGTAATGCTGTAATAATAATGCAACGGATAGAATTACTGCAAATGCCATTTTCTTCTCTGATATTTGACCGGGGACGGGGGCAACAAAAACCTTTCTACAATTATATTTTGCGTTTTAACCTTGATTTCTTCAATTGTTGTAACTTCCTATGTAATGGTAGAGGGATGGGATAGGAAGAAATATTAATACATTAAACATTAAACAGGAACACAGGTTAAATTAGATATGGACAGGGAATATACAACAAAGAGAAAAACAGAGAAAGAAACTTCCTCTGTACTGTATATAATAGGTTTTTTTTCTTTTTTTTTGGCTCGGGCGAATTCGATTTTCCTTTTCTTAGTATGATGGAAGACATCGACTCAGCCCATGCCAACTCCAAACCTTTAAACCCTCTTTCTATACAGTCTGTCTCTAACAGACCCACGTGTTTTTAACAGTTTTGGTGAGATTTTTGTTAGAAAAAATATATTCTTTATGGGTCTTGCTTACGACTTTTTTGGTGAAAAGCATTTTGAGCTGTCTTTCTTGAGCAGTCGGCATGTCTGAAAATGGGATCATAGACAGATTTTTATGATGTGGTCCTTTTGAATTTATTTTTAAAATGAGTGTCAATGCCTATCATATGATGTCTTACACTTCAGTTTTTACCACTGTGTACTTATACTCCGTATCAATGTCAATGTTTAACATATATATATATATATATATATATATATATATATATATATATATATATATATATATATATATATATATATATATATATATATATATATATATATATATATATATATCTTTATCTATATATATATATATATATATATATATATATATATATATATATATATATATATATATATATATATATATATATATATATATATATATATATATATATATATATATATATATATATATATATATATGTATGTATCGTCGTTGGCGCCCACTCGTGTCCGAGTATTGGGTTCTGTCGTTAGCCATCAGCCTCCTATCTATGGGGTGGGTGCTTATGTCTGATGTGGCTGTTAAGTCCTAGTCTGTGGTGGAAGAGTCGCAGACAGTGTTCACAAGGGAGGGTAGGTGGTGGGCGGGGCTGTTCTAATCGCTCTCTCCTTCTTCTCCTCCTAGCCTCCTCATTTTGTCTCCTCCTCTCCTCGAAGTCCACGGTGCCATGGTGTACTGTACTCCTCCAGGTTATCCTCTCCCTGGCTGTTTCTTCCCATGAGGAAGGATTGATGTCAGTTAGAGCCAGGGTGCGCTTTGGTTGATCTTTATAGCGCATTTTCGGGGCTCCTCGTGGTCTGGTGCCCTGGGTCAGTTCTCCATAGAATATTTTCTTTGGGAGCCTAGATGGATCCATCCTATGCACGTGTCCTATCCAGCGGAGGCGGTGGTGGATGATGGTGGCCTCCACGCTGGTCAGCGAGACACGTTCTGAGACTTCAATTTTGGTGGTGTGGCTCTCCCAGGGGATTTTCAAGATCTGCCTCAGTTTCATTTGTTGGAAGCGCTCTAGGTTTTTAATATCGTTTCTATATAGCGTCCATGTTTCACATGCATACAGGAGCGTGGAGAGGACTACTGCCCTGAACACCATTATTTTGGTGGTCATTGTCAGTGCGTGGTTGTTAAATACGCGGCAGTTGAGTCGGCCAAAGGCGGAGTGGGCTGTCCTGATCCTGTTCTCCACATTCTTTTTGCTTGTGGGAGCTGATGTTAGGATGCTCCCTAGGTAGGAGAACTGGTCCACCTGTTATAACGGTTGATTATTCACTGTGGTATTGAAGTTTGGGAGCATCAGTCCTGGTGGATGTTGGACGAGGGTCTTGGTTTTGTCTGTGTTGACTTGCATCCCAAAACGTTCGTAGGCAGAGTTGTATGCCTCACCTAACGACTGCATGTCCTCTGCCGTCTGACCTGGGGTGGCATTGTAGTCAGCATACTGCAGTTCTCGCACTGCACACAAGGTGGTCTTGGTTCTGGCGCGGAGTCTAGCGAGGTTCAAAGCGCCTCCATCCATGCGGAAACGTAGGTCGACTGAGGGTGTGTCTG
>NC_090733.1:47463492-47470992 GCF_036898095.1 Palaemon carinicauda
CAGTTTTGCTACTACCACTTCAGATTCGGGGCAACCGCGAAGAAATGTGCCACAGATTGTCAGTGGCCAAAAAACATCTAAGTGGGCCATCGCTTGTGGCGGTGGCCTCCCATGTTTCTAATCTTTTCTTTTTACAGGATGCAGGAACGGGCGTGCGATTTTTGGTAGACACGGGTGCTTGTCGTTCTCTTTTGCCAAGGAAACTCTTCAAGGCACAACGTAGTCTGTCTACATCTGCCGACGTCCGCTTGGTAGCTGCCAACGGATCTGTGATACCCACCTACGGTTACGAAAGCCTCACATTATCGTTCGGAAATGGTAAATTCAATTGGAAGTTTCTCGTTGCTGACGTCACAATGCCAATCCTCGGTGCGGATTTCCTCTCTCATTTCCACCTTCTGGTCGATGTCGCCCACCGACGATTGGTCAACGCAGACTCGTACTTGTCGACACCTCTTCAACCCGCCCCCTCTAACCTCGCTCTCCACATCAGTGCACCCACGGATGCCTACGCCCACCTCCTCACGTCGTACCCGAAAGTTTTCCGTCCAGAACTTCGCCAAACGCCCACGGTTCCTGCCAAGCACGGTATTTATCACCATATCAAGACGACGGGACCCCCAGTGTTCGCAAAATTCAGACGTCTGGCACAGGAACGATTGGCAGCCGCCAAAAAGACGTTCGCCGAAATGGAGAAAATGGGCCTTTGCCAAAAGGCCTCCAGCCCATGGTCGTCACCCTTACACATCGTTCTGAAGAAAGACGGCTCCCTCCGTCCGTGCGGGGATTACAGGCGCCTGAACATGCAAACAGAACCGGATCACTACCCCCTCCCAAACATTGCCGATGTAACCTCCTACCTGCACAAAGCAAAGGTTTTCTCTACGCTCGACCTCCTGAAGGGGTATTATCAGGTGCCTATGAACCCAGAAGACATCCCCAAGACCGCCATCACCACTCCGTTTGGCACATACACCTTCAATTACTCCTGTTTTGGCCTTCGTAATGCTGGGGCAACGTTTCAACGTCTCATGGATGGCATCTTAGGGGACCTCCCTTTCTGTGTATGTTATGTGGACGACATACTTGTGTTCTCCTCCTCAAAAGAGGAACACCTCCGTCACCTGCGCATCGTGCTCGACCGCCTGTAACAAAACTGCCTTGTAGTCCGGTACGACAAGTGTACCTTTGGCGCCAACGAAGAGTCGTTCTTAGGGCACCGTATCACTCCTGAAGGAGTCCATCCCCTCCCTGAGAAGGTAGCAGCCGTTCAGAATTTCCCCACGCCCTCGACCGTCAAAGCTCTGCTGGAATTCTTGGGCATGATCAACTATTATCACCGTTTTCTGCCAGCCATTGCCGCCACTCTTGCTCCCCTCTACGCCTCCCTCAAGGGCAAGCCAAAGGACCTGAAGTGGGGTCCCCTTCAAGAAGCAGCCTTCTGCAATGCAAAGAAGGCCCTATCAACTGCTGCGGCTTTCACTTTTCCTATCCCACACGCCCCTCTCCTTCTCTCCACTGATGCCAGCGACGTCGCTATTGGTGCAGTACTCGAGCAGGTGGTCAAAGGCTCGCCCCGCCCATTGGCCTTCTTCAGCAGAAAACTGTCCAAGGCAGAATCGGGTTATTCTACCTTCGATCGAGAATTGCTGGCGGTGCACTTGGCTGTCCGTCACTTTCGCCATTTCTTAGAAGGTACGCCCTTCGTCATTCGCACAGACCACATGCCTCTGGTGCACGCCTTCACTCGACAGTCTGACGCCTGGTCCGCCCGTCAACGCCGACATCTCTCCGCCGTGGCTGAATACAATTGCACCCTCCAATACGTCCCTGGGAAAATGAATCCCGTTGCCGATGCCCTGTCAATAAACACGTTGACTGCCGTTCAACTGGGATTGGATTACAACGCCCTGGCTGAAGCCCAACGACAGGATCTAGAGTATCAAGCTTGTAGGACATCCTGCACGTCCCTCCGTTGGGAGGATTTTCCCCTCGAAAACTCCAACACCACCCTCCTCTGTGACGTCAGTACTGGTAGACCGCGACCTTGGATTCCTGCTCCCATGCGCCGACAGGTGTTTGATTTCATCCACGGCCTTTCACATCCCTTGTGCCGTTCTACTGCACAGCTGCTGAAGGCAAAGTTCATTTGGCACGGCATTTCTAAAATGCTAAGGATTGGGTCCGTGCCTGTACTTCTTGCCAAACTTCCAAAGTACATCGACACACGGATTCAGGAGTGGGCACCTTTCCTCAACCTCAGCGTCGTTTCGCACACATTCACGTCGACGTTGTAGGCCCCTACCCACATCACAAGGACATCGTTACCTGTTTACCGTCATCGACCGCTCCACTCGTTGGCCTGAAGCCATTCCCATGGAAACTGCAACGTCCGCCTCATGTACATCTGCCTTACTCTCTGGATGGATTTCAAGATTCGGTATCCCTGAGCATATTACTTCTGACAGGGGAACCACTTTCACCTCTCAATTATGGACGTCATTAGCGAATCTCCTGGGCATCACCCTACATCAGACAACGGCCTACAACCCCGCTGCCAATGGAATGGTTGAACATTTTCATCGCACCCTCAAAGCAGCTTTGATGTCCTGCTGCAAGGATTGCAACTGGTTTACTCAGCTTCCCTGGGTCCTCCTTGGACTAAGGACCACTCCTAAAGACGCCCTCGACGTCTCGGCAGCCGAAATGGTGTATGGCGACCCGTTGGTCGTCCCTGCCGAGTTTTTTCCTTCTACAACCTCCTCCGACGATCTCCAGCGCATACGTCACGTCGTGGGAAAATTTACTCCGTGCCGCCAGACATACAAGCCCCCAGCGAAGCATCACATACCAACGGACTTGCACTCTGCAACGCACGTCTTCCTGCGCAACGACACCAGCAAGCCACCGTTAACGCCCCCTTACACGGGACCTTTCCTTGTGATCCGACGCAGTCCGAAAGCATTCCTCCTAAACATTCGGGGCAAAGAAGACTGGGTCTCCATTGATCGTCTAAAACCTGCTTATCTTCTGCCAGATGACCTACCTACAGTTCACCTCTCTAGATCAGGGCGCCCTATTTAACATGTACATTATGTCATTTTTAGAGGGGGAGCCATGTACCAACCGTATTTCACACAATTGTACATAATTCCTTTTGTATATATTATGCTTGTATCTTCGCTCCTCCCTCGCACTAAAACGAACATGAAGATTCCTGTCTGGTTTTTCCTCTGTGATATTGTCTGTCTTGTGAACTTTTCATGTCCTGTTACCTTGAGGTTTTGTATATAAGGAGAGTGTTCCACAACAATATAACTCAGTCGTTTCCAATCTGCCTTTGATTTCACAACTCCTCTCTCGGCTCATCACAATATATATATATATATATATATATATATATATATATATATATATATATATATATATATATATATATACATATAATATGTATATGTATATGTATATATATATATATATATATATATATATATATATATATATATATATATGTATATATATATATATATATATATATATATATATATATATATATATATATATATATATGTGTGTATATGTATATATATATATATATATATATATATATATATATATATATATATATATATATATATATATATATATATATATATATATATATATATCAATATATATATATATATATATATATATATATATATATATATATATATATATATATATATATATATATATATATGATAAATTCTGCACATCTAGACTTGTTTTTTATATTTTAATAAGCCATATATATTTTTTATACATTAATATCTGGATTCTCTTAACAACCTCGGGATCAGAGCTCCAAGGGATATCACACAAAGAAAAGAGCTTCTGACAGGCCGGGAATCGAACCCTGGTCTGGCAAGCTTGTATAGACAGTGACTGCCACTTGGCCACGAAGAAAGATAAACGTCAATAACAAATCTTCTGTACTTATACATGTCGAATTCCGGTGTTTTGTATTTAGTATTGAAATCAACCTAGCTTCACCATCGTAGCTAATTGGTAGTGTATTACTTGGCATTCGATTAATGATAAATTTTGCACATTTAGACGTGTTTTTCATATTCAAATAGGCCATATATATCTTTGATACATTAAAGTCTGGATTCTCTTAACGACCTCGGGAATAGAGCCCCAGGCGAAATCACATTTTATTGGAGAACTTAAAACCTTTTATAACTAAGCAGGACACATGTATGGGAGGAAGCATTTTTCCAGAGGAACGTCTGAAGGCATTCCAGTATTACATGCATGACTTAAAATAACCTTTTTAGTCTAGTAGATATGTCGAATAAAAGGACCAAGATGTTCACTTTCGGAAGAAAGCATGAAAATTTGCATACAGGGGTTTTTGAGTAGGCTGAATCCATTTCTAACCGGATCCACGCTGGCAAACCAAGGGGTTTTACTCAAAATCGAGAAATCCAAAATGGCCGCCTTGCGTATTGCCAATTTTTATATTTTATCAGAAATTTGGTTCTATTTGATATAGAAGCATGATCTTGGTGTTGATTTATATGTTTTTAGGGTCAAGGAATTCAATGAGTTACACTAAAATACCATAAAATAATATTTTGAGCAAAATCCAAAATGGCTGCTTTCTGCTGGTAATGCAAATATCAATCTAGTTAAACGTTTTTTTTCTGTGTGGCACATAGCATCTTATGGGTAAATATAGGTCTTAAATACAAGAAATTTGGTTACATTTTACTATAATTTATAGACAAAATAAGAACCAATAAATGGTTATCTAAACACTTAACATATAGGGTAAACAACTCAATGAATTATTGTTTTATTTTTGTTTAGTTCTCAGGAAGATCGTACATGTATATCATTCCATAATTCTTATGTTTAATTCTGTTTTCAGAAACTGTCATTAATCTGATGATTTGTTTCATGATCTAGGTAATCCCTTCACAGAAACGAGTACTGATCTCCTAACACTAGACACAAAGGTCATCATGGCTGATGAAGTCATCAAAAACATCTCAGAAGCAGAGGAAATAGGAAAGAACCAGTAAAAAAAGGTTTGTTGATTCCTGACTTGTGAAGATGGAGAAGGCACTCTATGAAACGGTTTCAAAGAACAATCTTAAATTGTTCAAGTCTGGAGAGCGGAAGGTGCCCTCAATGAAGAAGTATAAATTGGCAAACATGAAGAGTGACCTGTAACTATTTTCCAGAATGTACATCTCTTGCCAAGCACGAAATGGAGAATTGGACATCTTCTTCCAGTATGAGAACCACTCTTGTCCACCGTCGCTGGCTGAAAATAACATGATGTGACTTAGAGAAAAAGCTGAATTACTGAAGTGTTTAGAACCACTAGCCCAACGACCACAGAACATACCTGATGTGGATGTGAAGATATTTGATGGGGCAGCTCTCGTCCACACATTGGATCCCAAGACTGCTAAAACAAATGTGAAAACATTTAAAGACTATGCAGAGTGTGTCTTTGTTCCTTATCTCAAGAGGCAACTTGAACATGTGGCTCGAGTAGATGTTGTGTGGGATGCCTATAAGGACGACAGTCTTAAAGCACAAACCAGAGAGCATCGAGGTACTGGAGAAGCTCTTCGGGTTTCCGAGAAAACACGACTTCCTCACAACTGGAAAAGCGTCTTTCGTGTTGACAGCAACAAGGTGGAACTCTTTAGATTTCTAGCCAATGTGATCAAATCTGAATCAACAGTGCTAGGAAAGATGCTGGTCACAACAAAAGGTCAGAATGTTGCCTCCTCCTCAACACTTGATGTTTCTGGGCTTCAACCATGCACTCATGAAGAAGCAGACTACCGAATGATGCTTCACTGCTTCCATGCCTACAGCAATAACATGAAGAGGATTATGGTGCATGCAACTGACACAGATGTCTTAGTTCTAGCCATTGTGACTGCTATCAGCATGAAAGATTGTGAACTCTGGCTAGCATTTGGTCATGGTACTCACTTTCGGTATATTGGAGCACATGTCATAGCTAGTGAGCTTGGCAATGATTACTGCAGAGGCCTCCCATTCATGCATGCCATATAAGAATGCGACACGGTGTCTTCATTTAGCTCTGTCGGTAAGAAGACTGCATGGGAAGTATGGAAATCATTTCCAGAAATCACTGAAGTGTTTCAAAGACTGTCTGCTACTCCACGTGAAGTTACAGAAGCGGACCTGAAGAAACTTGAAAGATATGTGGTTCTGCTGTACTCTCGCACATCGCAATTCACTGATGTAAATAAAGCCAGGAAGCACCTCTTCTCCTACTGTAATCGGAAGCTGGAAAACATCCCACCGTCACGTGCAGCACTTCTACAACATGTAAAGCGTGCTGCTTATCAAGCTGGATACATCTGGGGTTAGGCATTGGAAGCCAGTCCAACACTTCCGAGTCCTTCTGAGTGGGGGTGGACACTTGACAGTGAGAGAATGTGGGTGCCCTTATGGAGTAGCCTGCCAGAAGCATCAAAGGGCTGCAGAGAACTCATTAAGTGTGCCTGTAAAAAACGGTGCACAGGAAGATGTCAGTGTGCTAAAGCAAGCCTCCCGTGCACACAGCTGTGTTTTTGTGGTGAACAATGTGAAAAGGCCATTGACAGATTAGATTAAGTTTATTTCTTGAATTTTATAAAACATTTCAATATTTTGTTTTCATCTTAATACTGTTTCAGTAAAACCATTTGTCCAATGTATATTTCCAATATAATAAGAAAATGACAAGTGTACATCTCTATTCTTTGTGCGTTACGAGAAAGAACAATATTGCTTTCAATGGTTCATCAAAATTTATTTAGAATGTAACTAGATTTTTTTACTAGTGAACATATTATAAGAATCAAAATGCTTTATTGAATTTCTTGTCCCAAAACCTATTAATAACAGTGAAAAGGTGAATAAAGTAGTTATATGCCGAATAGACAAATAGTTTACTGGTTTACATTAAGCATGGAGGACAGCCATCTTGAATTATGTTCTAAATTAAATTTTATGTTTTTTTAAAAGGTCTTATTGCATTCCTTGACCCTAAAAACCTATATATCTAAATTAAGATCATGTTTCTAGTTAAAAAAGAACCAATGTTCTGATGAAATAGCAAAATCGGCAATACGCAGGGCGGCCATTTTGGATTTCTTAATTTTGAGTAGGACCCCTTGGTTTGCCAGCGTGGATCCGGTTAGAAATGGATTTAGCATACTTAAAAACCCCTGTATGCAAATTTTCATGCTTTCTTCCGGAAGTGAACATCTTTCTGACATATCTGCTGGACTATTTAGTGAACTGAGGATGTTATCGTTATTAGCGTACAATGTAGAGCCTATGTCATTAGAAGAAATAACTGTTTGAGACTGGTCATAATTAGGATTATGTGTTGTTTCAGTGATAAAGATAAAATTTTCAAAATATTTTTCCCTTGTTTTCGTAGAGAGAGAGAGAGAGAGAGAGAGAGAGAGAGAG
>NC_090733.1:47493492-47498492 GCF_036898095.1 Palaemon carinicauda
TGAGAAATCTTTTCACTGAATGTAGGTATGGAATATCATCATTATTGTTTAAATTTCCCAACCTCCTGAGTTCTGTGTCTACTCTGTATATTTACTGTTTTCATCTGTATCATTCATCACCTTTTTATCCCCTGAAAAGGTGCGTACTTTATTGGACTTATACATTCATTCATAAGTTCAACGTAATAAATTTCACATACTTTTTACTCTAATCAAAACCGGTGGTATATATATATATATATATATATATATATATATATATATATATATATATATATATATATATATATATATATATATATATATATATAAGTAATATATCCTTTAACTATAATTTTCAGGACAAGGCAAGATTTTATTTAAACGGCTTGATAATTTCTCTTACACCGTTATTATTGTTTAAGAAATCCAATAATGCAAAGATAAGCCTGCCAATACCATTCAATATTCTCCTACCAAACTTTGTGAATAAGTAATATTACTCTGTTAAAATGACAACTCATGAAAATTCATTCACATTTTCTCTCCTCGCAAATTATGTCATAAACATTCAAATCAATGTTAGTAGTCACCCTCCTAGCAGAAACATTTAGTGTTCGCATAAAACACTTATTGCGCGAATAAAATTTTATGAAAAAAAATATCAGTCTAACTTTATTACACATATCCATAAATAAGTGTATCTCTTTCGATGATCCTTGTTAAAATTGGTCTTTTTAAGTACCATTAGGTATCCTTACATTTTCATTCATAATAGGCTTTCTCTATCCTATGAGATTAGAAGAGAAGTTTATATATAAAGGCTAATAATAATTCATTTTGTGATCTGATATAAAACACGGCTTAATATATCGTGGTGAAGAACCTTGATTTAAATTCACAGATAATCCAAGTAAGGTGCAGTTTATCGACGAAAAGTAGTTAGTATTATATTTTGTTGGTTGATTTTAAATAAAGACTATTCCTCTTCTGGTCATTATACTTACTTCTGGAAAGGAACATATAGAAATCCATTTGGTACGTATATTCATTTCGTGTTATTGACTCTTCACGTCTCCTACAGGCAGTTCTTCATATACTACTTAATCTTTATCAAAGCCCTATGGTGATTAATTTGGACAAAACATATAAACAGTTCATTAATTATTAATAATGAATTAAATGGATATTCGATTGTTGATAGTGAAGCGAATAAAAATTACTGACGTGTTTATTTTACGATTTTTACTCATTTCTATATTATGTTTACTGCATTTCCCATCCTAAACTTGTGAGTAAATTACTAATGTAGGGACATATCATTGGTCACAAAAAGTTACAAAACCATAGATTAGCAATCTAGAATTATGAATGAAAAAAGTACTAGATTAAATAGCATTGTTATTAGCTTATTTTTAGTTTTTTTATACCAAAGTTTACATAGAAGGCATGGAAAGAGGTGAAGCAGCAGGAGAAGATGGCCTAACAATAGATATAATGAAATGGTGAAGATCTCATACCAGTAAAATGCAAAAAAGGAAACATTAAAGAACAGAAAAAAATATTTTCCGATAAGTTTACTCTCAGTAATATATAGAATGTTTATAATGATCATATCGGGCCGAATAAAAAGACAGCTAGACTTCAATCAACCATGAGAGCAGATAGGATTTAGAAGCAGATATTCAACAACTGTCGATATTTGAGTAATTAACCAGCAAATGGAAAACTCAACAGAATATACAAACCACAATGTATGGAATTTATAGAAAATGAGAAAGTTTTTGATTCTGTCAAAAATTCAGCATTAATGACAGCCCATCAAAGACAAGTAATAGAGGAGTATTATGTTAGACTACTTGAAGAGATCTATACAGAAAGAGCATCAATCTTAAAACTACATAAAACAGTGAGCAAATATAAATTAACAAGTAGCCAGACAGTGAGACCCCATCTCTCCTAAATTATTCACAGCATGCATTGAAGTTTCCAGGAATTTATATTTGGAAAATATAGGAATTAATATTAATGAAGAACACCATAGTAACTTATGACATAGTTCTGTTTAGGGACTTATGGGAGGAATTGCAAATGATGATTGAAGACTTGAAAAAATAAAACAGAAATGTAGGACTGAAAACTAATGTGAATAAAACTACTATAATGTTCTATGAAAATGCAGAGAAACAACAAATAATGGTAATGGTTGAAGCTCTAGGGATTTTTAATGAATATGCATACTTAGGACAGAGTAAATGTTTCCCCCGGACACGATGCCACAATTAAAAGAATAAGCATGGGATGAAGAGCTTTTTGTAAACAAAAGGAGAATATGAAAAGGAAAATGCCACTTCCTCGAAAATGGAAAGTACTTAATTAGCTGTTCCTACCAGTATTATCTTTTGCATCATAAGAATATGTGTTAAACCAAGTACGTATTTTAAAGCTCATTATAATGATACCTGATAAATGTAAAATCGTGTTTAAAAACCATCTAAATATAAAAAATCTTTTATATAGCAAGCATGAAAATGTGTTTCCTGGATTATTGAAATAAGCCCAACCATGTAGCCAATAGCCAAGGCTAAACACTCATATAATTTGGACCTTTTTTCACACCAACTTGTGTCCTATTTATATTTCATATAATCATATGCTTACCTCCTTTGCATTTTATCATAAGAAATCATAATAACTTTCGATGTATAGCTAATAAAAGAATCAAGTTAATTTACTAATCACATTAGGCACATACTTATGCACTCGGTTCCTGCTGCCACTCTATGATTAATACTCGATATCACACATTGAGATCCCCAGCTGTTTTCTACGAGATACCCTTATATTTTTTTTTTCGATTAATAATTATTGAGCTAACATTAACCATTCACTGGCGGATGACAATAATTGGAATAAGATATACTAGCTGATAACTCAACCAGAATTTCTAAAGAATTACAATGAATTTTGAAATTTTTAGCTTCACTTTTGACGAAAAGGTTATATTAGCCATGGATTCGTAAACGAAGATGTAACGTTGTTGGCCATGCAGATTGTTCTTTTTTTTTTCTTTTTTTTTATTTAGATTTTTCCTTGCAAGCTATTTAACAATAATATTCTACGATATCTTGATTAAAAAATAACCTGTAAATAATTGTCATGTAATCTATTTCTAATAATCACCTTACAATAGTACCGTGATTTATAGCTTATAAAAAAGTACCGTAAATGCTGTAAAATAACATATTTGTGTGATGTGCAAAACTAAGACGCTTTGTTGCGGAATTCTTGAATTATGAACAGTGTTATGCCATGGTGAAAAGTGCAAGCAGGGAAGGTATTACTGTAAATAATTCCCCGTTTTCATCTGATTTAATTACTAGGTGAATAAGATAATACTGTTATGCCAAGGAAAATATTTTCGAAGCTGATATTTCCATTTGATTTGTGTCTGTTAGGACTTTTGATAAACTGACAGTTTCCATAATATATTTTGTTTCTTGTATAAAAGGAAGATTCAAATAAGAACTCTTTATTGTTAAATGAGTATAATTGATAGATATTGATATGATATCAATAACAAATGTCTTTCATCCTTTGTTCTATTTATGCAGAATTCGCTTGATGGAGTACGATCTCTTTCGCTAAAACTTTAATTTTGGTAAATATCCATTAGTTGCGAAATCTATTTGGAACACAATAACAAGCATCATATTCACACGATATATATTACGAGCAAATCATAGTCTATAGCCTCTTGCTAAAATTTTTTATTAGGAATAGAATACATGCAATCTGAACACGTTCACTTATCTTGGTGGGAATGCAAGACTGAGGACGATAAGTAAAACAATTAGTTAAAGGTTAAGCTCACACCACTCAGATGAGTGTTGATGATAAAGAAACCATATAAAAATTGTACTAGACCGACAAGCAAGTACTCGAACGGCATATTTCACTAGAAAATTTAAAAATTGCAATTATCCCTCTTTCAATTCCTGAAATACTTGTCTAAAGTCATTTTTCGACGCTCGTGATGTTTCCAAGAAGCCTTTATAGCACAAATTTCTTTTTATTAATGATAACCAATAGGCAACAATTCCTTGAAGTATTTGTACCCCTATATTTTGAAATTTAAGACATCAGTCATATCAGTGATTTATAAAGATAAAGATAGCAACCTAGTCAGTCAAAATACTAATTACAAAACCGCGACAAGGTTGATAACACAGCAAAAAATTCACCAGCCGGACAATTTGTAAAGAAAAGTTACTTTTCCCGAGTTTATTTTTCATGAGTAGCCTTTTGATGTGTGTAGACAATAACTAAAACTTTACAGGAAATTAGTTTGTGAAGCAGCGAGGAAAGTAAAATTGATATGGATGGAGGGAATGAAATTAGTAAAAAAGTACAAAGGAGACAAAGCAGGTGAGAAAATATGACCCGCGCTAAACAGCAAGGAAGTCAGAAAAAGCAAAGATCAAACATCAAATACATATTTACATGTTTTATTTTTTCTGTTGTGAAAAGCCCTTGAATTCAGCAGATGTTCGTTAGCCATTTACGGCTGGATGAGTTGTAGGATGAATAACCATGCCCAATGGAAACTAATTAGGTGCCAGATAAATGCAACTAACAAGGAAATTAAAAGACGATATTTATTAAAAAGTAGTAGATAATTCATCATTGGGCCTTAAATATGATTGACAGGAGTATTTGAAGACCTGATAACTTATAATAGTTTAGACACGAATTCAAATTCCAAATATTTGCTCTGTTTTTCTTTATTGTTTCATTTTATGTTGGTGAACCATTCTGGGTTACGTAGATCAGTAATTTAGACATAGCACAAATGATGTATACTAATTTTGATGAATTACCTTTGTCATTATTTTATTAATCCTTTCCTTATTATCAACGAGTGTTCCATTTTAAAGTGTGGGTGAAAGTATGGCAGATAAGTTCTATGCTATTAGATTTGTTTCATGAATATTGTACTACTATTTGAAATTTAGATATCC
>NC_090733.1:47514884-47537384 GCF_036898095.1 Palaemon carinicauda
AACTTCATAATAACGTACAACTCTCCACAAAATTTTGCCGGTGCTCACAAATGAAGGCTTTTCAATAGTCCACAATTATCATCAAAAGAGGATCTTTTTATGCTACACATTGGGGTACATGTTTTCAAATGAAAATTTGGTCAGTGCAACTTTTACCTTTTCTAAATCCTGCTTGTTCATCTCTCAGCTCTTCATCAATCTTTTTCTCTA
The DNA here is from genome assembly GCF_036898095.1 of Palaemon carinicauda. Lineage (NCBI taxonomy): Eukaryota > Metazoa > Arthropoda > Malacostraca > Decapoda > Palaemonidae > Palaemon > Palaemon carinicauda. The sequence continues at coordinate 47,515,095 of NC_090733.1, forward strand.
GTCTCTTTAGAACAAGTATGCTAAATAATTTCATAACAACTGACGTAAATAAGATGCCTCTGTAATCATTGCAAGCAGTAAAATATATATATTTTTTTTTGTAATTTTCACCAATATTCCTAGCTATTATTCATTTCGTTTTGCATCTTCACGTCATAGGCAGTATATATATATATATATATATATATATATATATATATATATATATATATATATATATATATATATATATATATATATATGTTGTCCGAACCATTCGGTACTGGACAATTTGGCCTCTGACAATTCCGTTCCGAACAATTCGGTGATGGACAAGTTGGTACCAGGATAATTTGGTACCACGAGAATGGTGCGTCCATACGGTCGAACGGTGTCCGTCGAACACAATTGTTACCAGTTAACATTGTGAAAGAAGCGTTAATGACGTCAATAACGAGTACCAAGTGGTGGCTGGGCCAGTGCCTGTGTTTGTAGAGTCCAAGCTTCAGACACACTCCAGAGGCGGAGTGACACTAAGAACGGAATTCTACTAATTTATCGGATTAACTTTAACTTTTAGAAGATTAGGTATCACCTTCCTTGTAAACATTACTAGTTGTAATCCTGTTACGGAGGAAAGCTGACTTTGAGATAGAATTGAGGCTCAGTTGCTAATCAAACAGTACTGGTAGAGCCCATGCTAATAAAAACATCAAAGAAAATGTTTACAAAGACAGAACTAAACTTGTAGCAGCAATAAATAAAATAACGCCAGAACTTCCGAGACATGAAATGTCTATAACCGGTTTACAAGTCGAAAAGAATATGGAATCTATTTTGGGTCATTACAAGGAAGAGCTACGCAAATTGGAAAAATAAATAAGTCGAAGGTTGGTACAGGAGACATATGCGCAACCAAATTATGTGTTTCCTTAGAGTAGAGCATAGCTGAATCTGTTTCATTTATGGACACCGAAGTCTCATTTGCTCGAAGAAGTGTTTGAGTGTGAGCAAAATACGTAATTTCTCTCTCTCTCTCTCTCTCTCTCTCTCTCTCTCTCTCTCTCTCTCTCTCTCTCTCTCTCTACGAAAACAAAGGAAAATTTTTGTGAACATTTTATCTTTATCACTGAAACAACACATAATCCTAATTATGACCAGTCTCAAACAGTTATTTCTTTGAATGACATAGGCTCTACATTGTACGCTAATAGCGATAACCTCCTCAGTTCACTATTTTAAGTCATGCATGTGATACTGGAATGCCTTCAGACGTGCCTTTGGAAAAATGCTTCCTCCCATACATGTGTCCTGCTTAGTTATAAAAGGTTTTAAGTTCTCCAATAAAATGTTTAAAACGTTGGGCCCATCAGTATATAGTTTTTAAAGTCTGATTCATAATCAATTTGAGTGTCCTTTAAAATGAATGAATGGCTTTTCTTTTCATTAAATCTTTGCAACTATTCCTTCTATGTACTATTCCATCGTTCTCAAAAGATCAGGAATAATAATGCGGCATAATTTAATTTATTGGATTGTGCTTTTATTTTATGGTGTATTATGGTTATGATGCTCCGTGCTTAAAGCTGATAACTACTGCTTGATTCTCGAGTACAGATTATAACACTGACATAGATAACAGATGCCAGCGGACATCAGCTTCGGCCTTTTCTTCGGGTCTTTGTCTGGTAAAAGGAGTAGAAATCCTGGTAGTCAACTCCATCTGGTACCACTGTTTGTTACCATATCAACTTCCCTCATTTCAACGTTTATGATGTATTTCTCTTTCAATTTAGATATGGTAAGAGTTTTTGTCCGAGACACTATTCGATCGCGTGGACACACCATTACGTTCATGAACTCTGTTAGTCCTTGCTCTGGGTGTCCAGCTAACACAAGCTACGTAATCTCACTTGAGATGAAAACGTAATTTTACTTCCGCCATTCTAACCTTTTCGTTATATAAAAATTAGTAGATATTTCAACCATGCTAATTTTGATATTCTGTAACTGTTGAAAGTAATTGGTTACCATTCGAATAATGAATAGAGAGCCAGTTAAATTGAGTATAAACATTCTGTGATTAATTTCAGTGGGTGGTAACCAAAGTGAGACCATTATCATAAACACAATGCCTGTCAAAAGCTTCATTACGCTAGGATAAATTGCAAACCAAACTAATTAAGTGTGGCCAGGGTAAACGACCACGCTGAACTATGTATTTTTTCGTTCATTCTGCCTCGCATATTGAATTATCAAAATTTACAAAGTAAAAGGATGTATTTACATTTTTTAATGCAATATATGCATATAAGTGCTGCCTTCTACGTCTTTTCATATATGTATGTGCAGTATATCTCTGCTTTTACATTGAATATCCTCTCTCTTCAATGATGTCTCTCCCAGATAATGGAAGCAATTTTTCCTTGAATTCAAAGAATCCTAACTTATTACAAGTAGCAGTTTTTTCCTTCTTAGCTGCAACAAACTGGTTGTTGCATGAGTGAGCGAGTGATTTAACGCATGATAGAATAAGCGTTGCTTGTTTTGTGCATATATATATATATATAATATATATATATATATATATATATATATATATATATATATATATATATATATAAATATATATATATATATATATATAAATATATATATATATATATATTATATATATATATATATATATATATATATATATATATATATATATATATATATATATATATATATATATATATATATATATATATATGAATATGTAGGATAAATACCGAATTTAAACAATGCTTGGCTTGAATTACAAATAGTTTAATATATAATCAAAGACACGGTAAATGAACGGTATAATATGAAATGATATTTGAAATGCTAACACAATTCTATGAAATATTATTCATGCTAGAAGGCATAGAGCCTATTATAAAAATAAAAAAAAAAACCTTTTGGAAAAGTTCAGGAAAAAAGTTGAATATATGTTTGAAATCAGATAAAAAGCTTTTAAATTAGTTTTATATAAGAGGTAAAGCATTTACAGTAGTACATAAATTCTAAAATGGTATAGGATTCCAAAAAAAAAACATTGAAATATTTCACTTTATAAATATCTCATAAAACCTTCCACTGGAAATGAATATATTTATCATTAAACTGAAAATATTCAGTATCTATTGCTTGAACCATCGAATCGGAAATACTGCGCAAACATTAATTGAAACTGGTGAGTAAAATAAAGCAATGCGTAAATTAATATTGAGGAACCCTTTTATTTCTTTGAAATTGCCACATGAAATCTTTAAATACGTTATCTACCGAGGTAAAGAAATCATATGGAAACAACCCAAAGTGTTTTGCAATTCTGATATATTTGAGCATTAGCTCATGAAAAATCTTCATTTGAACAAATCTTGTAAAAACAAAGTAATACGTTTTAAGTTCTTGGTTAAACTTCTTTCTACTTACTGTCAATAATGATCAAAACAGTAAATCTTGACATTCTCTTGAAGGAGATTTTTTTAGTTCATCATATTCATTTTACTTTGGCAATTCCTGAAGCCATGGATTTTGTACCTGTGTAATCAAGAACAAAAATATTTCGACTCTGATTATTCAAGGAATTCAAGGCAGCAGTTACTTCCTTTATATTTTTCTGTATTATTTCTCTCTCTCTCTCTCTCTCTCTCTCTCTCTCTCTCTCTCTCTCTCTCTCTCTCTCTCTCTCTCCTCACCGACAACGCCAAGTGCCTTTAGGGCCATAATACCTGGCCATAATTACTTCCAAAGGTTATATATATGCAGATGCCATGCGCATTTAACCACTATCCACTGCGTCCTCAATCCATCTTTGACTCATATCTATTACTTTCGCTTTTCTTTTACTCTAGAGTAAAAGAAAAGAAAAGTTGACCTTTTCGTGTTTAGAATAGAGCTAAGAAACAGTAACATCTTGTATCACAGTAATTGAGTTTTTCTTTATACTCTCTCTCTCTCTCTCTCTCTCTCTCTCTCTCTCTCTCTCTCTCTCTCTCTCTCTCTCTCTCTCTCTCTCTCTCTCTCTCTCTCGGCCTATTCCATTAACCTTTCATCACACATTCTCCACTATTATAGGATTTCATATGATGAGACTGGAAGAGTCTTTATCTTACGAATGGGGAAAAGAATCCTGGTGGGGAAGGAACTACCATCGTATTCGTAAAATAGGCCGGTGTGCGTTTTGGAGTCATAACATTTAACCAAAGGTTAATTCTCAATGATAGTTGCAATAGAATCTAATACTTATTGATCTGTATTAAGTGGCCAAAGTATATATTCTGTGTTCACGATATTGGCAATTTCGTCTTCCGTAGTAAGTAAATATTTCAGATTTAATTTTTCCTCACCAATTTAGGAATATAATTATGTTGAATGTATATATATATAAGGAGTACAATCAGACACACACACACACATATATATATATATATATATATATATATACATATATATATATATATATATATATATATATATATATATATATATATATATATATATATACGTACACACACATACACACACACACATATATATATATATATATATATATATATATATATATATATATATATATATATATATATATATTCTCACGAAGCTGATCTGACATAAGAGTAGATTATTTAATTCACATATTTTATTTGTGTATTTAAGAGATGTATAGCCAGCTCATAAGGTGAGTTCTACTTACATAGGATTAAGTAACATGTCTAAATTACATAAGACTTTCGTCATTCCTTTAATTGTATTTTCATTCGGTTCCGTATATGTGAATATACGTTATTTTAAAGAAATAAATTTTTGTTTCTTGTAGTTTTGTTACGAAGTCCTATGTAACTTTGTAAAAGGTACGCTGTATGACATATGCTAGGGATTACATCATGTATCCACGTGGTTGGCAGAAACATGAATATTTTTTATTAGTGTTACGAGAGGAGGTGGGTGGAGTTAGCTGAGCGAGTGTAGCCTTTCAAGCAATGTTAGTATCCATTCTTCTAACTAAGTCGGTAACCTTACTCCGCTATAGCCATGCCCCAACACTACGAGAATGATTCAATAGAAATTTCTAGAGTGAATCAAGTTAATATATAATGGACCTAGCATTGCATAGGGGACAGAAAAAAAGCCTATCCCTTTGAAAGAGCCAATGTCCACCAGCCTTCTCTCCAGCCACTAGATAACTCCTCTCAAACGTGAATAGTGTTTTCCGCTCAAACGTGAACAGTGATTTCTCTCCAACATATACTGTGTATAGTGTTGTTTAAACATTGGTGATATTATTGTGTGTCAAAGTTAAAAGTGTGGTGATATTATTGTGTGTCAAAGTTAAAAGTGTAGTATAAATTTTTGTAAATGGCCCTGTGAAAATAGAATAAACAGTGAAGGGTAATTATTTTAGTTAACCGTTTGGTAACCTTGTTTGAGCCAAAGGACATAGGAGTGAAAGTTAAGAATACGTAAGTGTAATTATGATTTATTTTCTATAGGTGTTAAAGTGTCAATTATCCATTAATTGTCAAAATGAATTTTTTTTATATAAATCAATTTCTAGTGAAACAAGTGACTGTATATTTTTTGAAGTGTCTTTCTTTTTGTCTTAGTCTAAGGTTTAGTTCAAATTAAATATTTTTAGTGATTTAATTTTGGTCTTAATTTTGAATTCTGATATTTTTATAGCATATATTTATTTTCGTGAACTGTGTATTATTTCAATCACCAATTCTTTCTTCAATGCCTTGCTCGTATCCATTTACTAAAACCGAAGAAGGAGGCTGATTCAGGCATAGTTCCTGTTAAAAGTAAAGTAATCACCCAGTTTGGATTGGAGTGTAAAGTGGAGAGACCCATTAGAGAGCCAGTGTTCATACATATTATCGTCTGGGAGTATTTCTGTTGCGTATCAGATTATGTAATATATAGTAGGTAAGTTTGGGAGCATTTATGTAATTCCCTAGTCGTAATATATATATATATATATATATATATATATATATATATATATATATATATATCTATATATATATATATATATATATATATATATATATATATATATAAGTATATATATATATATAAATATATATATATATATATATATATATATATATATATATACGTATATATATATATATATATATATATATATATATATACTGTATCTGTCTTTATATATATATATATATATATATATATATATATATATATATATATATATATGTATATATATATAAACATATATATGTATATACATTTATATATATATATATATATATATATATATATATATATATGTATATATATAAATATAGATATATATATATATATATATATATATATATATATATATATATATATATATATATATATATATATATACAGTATGTATATATTTATATATATATGTATGTATATATATATATATATATATATATATATATATATATATATATATATATATATATATTCATATGTATGTATACTGTATCCTATATATTTGTATATATATAAAATATATATATATATATATATATATATATATATATATATATATATATATATATATATATATATATATATATATATATATATATATATATTTAGGTATGTATATATATATATATATATATATATATATATATATATATATGTATATATATATACAAATGTATATATACTGTATACTATATCTTTGTATATATATATATATATATATATATATATATATATATATATATATATATATATATATATATATATTTATGTATGTATATATACATATCTATCTATATATATATATATATATATAGATATATAGATATATATATATATATATATATATATATATATATATATATATATATATATATATATATATATATATATATATGTATATATATAGATATGTATATATATATATATATATATATATATATATATATATATATATATATATATATATATATATATATATTTATATATATATATATATACATATTTATATATATATATATATATATATATATATATATATATATATATATATATATATATCTATATATATATATATATATATGTATATATATATATATATATATATATATATATATATATATATATATATATATATATATATATATGTTTTTTCAAAAAGGCCCATAAAAGAAACACAGGAAATATGAATAAATCACACTATATTTCGGTCAATAAACATCGACCCTCTTCAGGATGTAAAGTACAAGTGAGGCTTACAGTGGAGAGTGACGGTTTATATATGAAAGCAAAAGGGTGTGTTCAATTGTTCTATAGTTGTTATAATTGCTGGAAGGATTAGCCAAATTTAATTACATCCAGGTGCGTGTTCTTATTGTTGAGCCGCTTGGAGGAAGTCTTGACCTCTGATGCATGTCTGGTGGCCGGTCTCCGTGGATTATCTTCTTAATGATAGGGTTGAGAAGAGTATTGTCCACTGTGTCAGCTTTCCATTGGCCCCCACATAGGTTCATTGTGTTTGATTGATTTATGATGGCTGATTCCAGGATTTTCCTTCTGTACGGACAGGTACTCTTAAAAAGCAAAGACGACTCACTCCAGTTAATCTGGTGCCCTAAATCCCTAAGGTGAATGAAAATCCCCGAGTTTTCATACCCATATCTAACAGATCTTTTGTGTTCGGATAATCTTTGAGATAGCGAACGGCCAGTTTGCCCAACGTACACTTTTTCACAATCCCTGCATGGTACTTTGTAAACGCCGGATTCTATCTCTCTTTTATTTTGATAAACATTAATAAGGGCGCTTCCTATGGTCTTTGGATATGAAAAAACAAAGGGGTTCTCAGTTTTGATATGATTTGTTATATTTTTAATACCTTCTATATATGGGAGTTTTATCTTATTTTTAAAATCTCTTTGGTTAGTAACATCATGATCTTTATAATATATCGTGTTGGCTTTGTTGATGGCCTTTTCTATGACATACGTCGGGTAGAATAGCTGGGCGAGTTGTTTACGGATGATTTCAAATTCTTTATTTAGGTAGGCTGGGGAACAAATTCTCAAACCTCTTCGATAAACATTTCTCTAAAAACAATTTTGAAAAAGATGAAACTTGCCTAAAAGGAATCTTGTTAAATGCATTAGAACAAAGTAACAGTAAAAATCCGCTTCCCAGAAGGTTTCATAATGCAATTTTTTCATTAAACAAAACCGATAATATCATCATCACAAAATCGGATAAAGACGGAAAAATAGTCATTCTTGATAAAGAGACGTATGTCAACAAAGTTCAACAACTCCTAAACGATGACACTACATATGAAAAGCTAACAAAAGATCCCCGTAACTCTGTTGCTCCGGAGTTTTTCAAATCCGTAAGAAAAATCGGAAATAATAAAAAAGACATCGAGGTCTTAGAAAAATTCAAAGTCATGAACCCCTCGTTGCCATATTTTTACGGGCTCCCAAAAACTCATAAGGACGGTATTCCCTTACGCCCAATCGTCTCATGTAAAGGGTCATTTATATATAATTTATCAAAATGGTTAGCAGACTTGCTGTCTCCCTTTCTAGGGAGCTTTTCTTCAGCTCATATTAAGCATGCAGAGGACTTCATCCAGAAATTCAATAGATTAAATATTCCGGTAAACAATGTAAAACTCTTGAGTCTTGACGTAGAATCCCTATTTACAAAGGTCCCGATCAACGACGTATTAGGTTTCTTGAGGGAAAAATTAATCCCTTACGAAGATCACTTCCCCCTCGGTATTGAAAAAACAATTAAGTTAATTAAACTAAGCGTGTCAAATAACGTTTTCTCTTTCAATGGAAATTTTTACAAACAGAAATTTGGTTGTAGTATGGGCAGCCCGTTATCTCCAATTTTAGCTAACCTCTACATGGAATACTTTGAAACAGAAATTTTAACAACAATTAAACCTACAAACATGGTTTGGCAACGCTATGTTGATGACATTTTCACATATTGGGATGATAGCTGGGGAGATTTCAATATATTTTTCAATAATCTAAATTCCCTAGTCCCTAGCATAAAATTTAAAACTGAATGGGAAAAAGATGGAAAATTAGCTTTTTTGGACATACTAATTATAAGGGAATCGACGGGGTATAATTTTACTGTGTATAGAAAACCAACTTTCTCTATTTCCTACATTCATTTTTTTTAGTTATCACGACATTTCTGTAAAAATTGGAGTAGCTTGCAATCTATTTCTTAGAGGTTTGAGAATTTGTTCCCCAGCCTACCTAAATAAAGAATTTGAAATCATCCGTAAACAACTCGCCCAGCTATTCTACCCGACGTATGTCATAGAAAAGGCCATCAACAAAGCCAACACGATATATTATAAAGATCATGATGTTACTAACCAAAGAGATTTTAAAAATAAGATAAAACTCCCATATATAGAAGGTATTAAAAATATAACAAATCATATCAAAACTGAGAACCCCTTTGTTTTTTCATATCCAAAGACCATAGGAAGCGCCCTTATTAATGTTTATCAAAATAAAAGAGAGATAGAATCCGGCGTTTACAAAGTACCATGCAGGGATTGTGAAAAAGTGTACGTTGGGCAAACTGGCCGTTCGCTATCTCAAAGATTATCCGAACACAAAAGATCTGTTAGATATGGGTATGAAAACTCGGGGATTTTCATTCACCTTAGGGATTTAGGGCACCAGATTAACTGGAGTGAGTCGTCTTTGCTTTTTAAGAGTACCTGTCCGTACAGAAGGAAAATCCTGGAATCAGCCATCATAAATCAATCAAACACAATGAACCTATGTGGGGGCCAATGGAAAGCTGACACAGTGGACAATACTCTTCTCAACCCTATCATTAAGAAGATAATCCACGGAGACCGGCCACCAGACATGCATCAGAGGTCAAGACTTCCTCCAAGCGGCTCAACAATAAGAACACGCACCTGGATGTAATTAAATTTGGCTAATCCTTCCAGCAATTATAACAACTATAGAACAATTGAACACACCCTTTTGCTTTCATATATAAACCGTCACTCTCCACTGTAAGCCTCACTTGTACTTTACATCCTGAAGAGGGTCGATGTTTATTGACCGAAATATAGTGTGATTTATTCATATTTCCTGTGTTTCTTTTATGGGCCTTTTTGAAAAAACATGTTAAACTGTTCGATTACAGTTATAAATAAGACATATATATATATATATATATATATATATATGTATATATATATATATATACATATATATATATATATATATATATATATATATATATATATATATATATATATATATATATGTATATATATATATATATATATATATATATATATATATATATATATATATATATATATCTATCTATCTATCTATATATATATATATATATATATATATATATATATATATATATATATATATATATATATACATATATATATATATATATATATATATATATATATATATATATATATATATCTATATATATATACAGTTTATATATATATATATATAATATAATATATATATATATATATATATATATATATATATATATATATACAGTTTATATATATATATATATATATATATATATATATATATATATATATATATATATATGTATATATATACAGTATATATATATATATATATATATATATATATATATATATATATATATATATATATATATATATATAGATATATATATATATATATATATATATATATATAAAGATATGTATATATATATATATATATATATATATATTTATATATATATATATGTATATATATATATATATATATATATATGTATATATATATATATATATATATATATGTATATATATATATATATATATATATATATATATGTATATATATATATATATCTATATATATATATATATATATATATATATATATATATACATATATATATATATATATATATATATATATATATACAGTTTATATATATATAATATATATATATATATATATATATATATATATATATATATATATATATATATATATATATATATATATATCTATATATATACAGTTTATATATATATATATATATATATATATATATATATATATATATATATATATATATGTATATATATATACAGTATATATATATATATATATATATATATATATATATATATATATATATATATATATATATATATATATATATATATATATATGTATGTATATATATATATGTATATATATATAAATACATATATATATATATATATATATATATATATGTATATATATATATATATATATATATATATATATATGTATATATATATATATATATATATATATATATATATATATATATATATATATGAATATATATGTATTTATATATATATATATATATATATATATATACATATATATATATATATATATATATATATATATATATATATATATATATATATATATATATATATATATATATATATAAGTGTGCTACTTTTATAAGCACACATTGAGTATGTGTTGTTTAAGATGTGTAAAGCTGGATAACGAAGTACATCTTATTAGCTTTAAAAGTATATATTGTCTAAAAACAACAGAGTTAAAAATCTCCATCATAGGAGGGAGCTGGTTTGGACGGATGACCAATTCTGGTGAAGTATAGATATGAACTGATTAAATTATCGATATCACAGATATCGTATGCTTAGTTGATGTAGCAATTTTAACACAATCTCAGAAGACACCTGTATCCGGTGACGTCACAAACTTTCACACACTGATGCATTGGTGTTGACGTTCAAGAAAAATGTTACATTGCTGAGGCTGCATTGTGCATCCTGTTTATAATTTTAGTGACTACAGCAAATCTCACGGCTAGCATCTTCATCCAAAATGACATATTACGTCATGTGTTTTAAACATGTAATAACAATTATTTCATTTATTACATTAGCTCGGCCAGCTATCTCAATTTTTTCAAAAAAAATTTAACAACAAGCCAAAACATGTTTACTAGGCGTGACTGGATATATGTATTATTCTTTGTTTAACTTTAGCCATAAGCAAACGAGGACGAATGTCCAAATAGGCACATCAAAAAATAATAACAATAATGCATATGAAAAGATATTACCAAAGCAAAGAAAAAAATACATGATAAATAAAGATCATATATATGGTACATTGCTAGCAAATGATAATATGGTACCAAAAAATGAAATAAAATACTGACATACATATGATTCGGTAACTTGTTAAAGAATAATTATTAGCTTTGTCAGAAACATAGATTAACATAATACGGTAACTAATGAAAATATTTGTTACCTTGGTAAAAATTCAATTTTTTAGTGCACAAACACGAATTCCTGGTACGTACACGTACCACGGTTTCGTACATATATATATATATATATATATATATATATATATATATATATATATATATATATATATATATATATATATATATATATATATATATAGGGCTGATATATTTTATTAGATGCCCATAGATTCTGTTAATTTAATTTTTTTTTCTCTTTTCTTTTCAACATTCCGGCTTATATATTTTATTAGATGCCGAGAGAAAAAATGATTTATATTTTTTTTAAATGTTTTTTTAAAATGTATTTTTAACCATGCAAAGTTAAAAAAATTTCCTCATTTACATATTACTAGCGTACTAACAGCTTTTCCTACAATTCTAATTCCAACATTTTACTCCTTTATCGAATGAGGTGGCCACTTCAAACGGCTTTAAACTGAATTAAATAAGGAGTTTTGTCTGGACATGGCGAAACGTTATGTTTTAGCTTCCTGCTGTGCCGTAACCTACGCCAAACAAGGATGTTCACGGCGATAAATATCATCACCGTGATACCCAGTCCTGCTAGTAGTATAGGGTGAAGAATTTCCTTATAAGTCGGTGACAGGTGGTCCATTTCGGTTAATATCATCAACCGCTTGGCAACTTGTCTGTGGTACGGGAGAGGTAGTGCTGGCATTGTAGAGGTCCACGTGAAGTTCGCGAAGTAGGCTCGTTCTCTGATGAGTGTCCGTAGACCAGTCACCATGGAATTAGGGGAAGTCCCGATACAACCATCTGCTGCAACGAAGATGTGGGCGAAAGACGTGGATCCGTCAGGGCATGATACATTGAAGCCGTCCTTGTCGTATCGTATCCACGAGCCATTGTTCAGTCTGCAATTGAACTCATTATTGTCAAAGGGATAAAGCTTATCCAGACAATTTTCACTTGTATGGGAGAGAGCACCGTCTAGCACTATACCTAACTCGCATGAATCCATTAAGTTTTTATGGAATTCAAATGAATCAGCAGTACATATTTTTCCATCCATTGCGTCTGAACAGTGAGTTAATTGATTTAAGTCTTTAATGACTGTATATGTTTCCTTGTCTGGGGAACCCAATACGTGGAACATAGCCAAGTTTATCCCTTCCGTTCTCCAGAGTTAACTTCAAGTAATTTATAGGCAACAAATGGGGCGACAGTACACCTTTAGTTGCTAACGTGATAGCTTCTACATAATCCTTGGATTTCTCAATGAAATGTGCAATTCTGTTATGTATGTGATCTATCTTTGAATCATAATACGTTAACGTTGCCAACAAATCCTGTACTTCCATAATCTGAATGATATTATTTGAATGTTCATTTACTAAATCCATAATTTGATTGATTGAAGCTAACTGATTCCTTAGTTCTGACATAATCAATTCATCTTCATGAGTCAAGAACTCGATTTTCTTATTTTGATTACTAATTTTAGGACGATTGGAAATTCCTAAACATAAACTTGCAACAGACCCAAAAATGTTTAATGCAGCATAAATAAACGAATGTCGTCTTTCTTTATGTTTGTGTCCTACAGTCCACATCAAAAGGTCATAAGCCAAAGATCCTGTCTCGTAAGTCTTATTTTTCAAGTCATCTGATAGCATCTCTGCAACTTTTAATTTTGATCCAAGCAAACTCTCTGTAGTCAAATGAAAATATCTTCTATGCAACTCATCCAATGAGGCAGAAAACCTTGAAATGGCGGTTCTTAAGCTAGTTACATCATTCTCTTGAAGAAAAATTGCTTGCATATTCACTTCTACAACTACGTTGCTTGATGTAATAAAAACGTCTTCTTGTCTTTCAACTATAGTGCCATATTTAAAATTTATACTTTTAGTTTTAGAGCTCATCCCAAACGAGAAAAATGTCTGAGCGAACAATATCACTCCCAACAACAAAAAATTCATCTTGGAAACCTGTAACGAGAAAAATATATGTAATTACTCCTGTATTAAGAAGAAAACTTTTAATCACATAAAATATAAAAAAATTTTCCTCACTTCTTTACCTCTCTTTTCTATTTTCTTTTTAATTTCTTATGTGAGCCAATGGTACTATTCTCTCATCCGTGGGTTGGGATACATTTTGAACTCTAAACCTATTGGCCGTTAATGTTTTCAAAATGTTAAATGGGCCTTCAAACTTAGGTGTTACTTTATAATTGAGTCCTTTGCCCACATTGATTTGAATATACACGTTATCACCCACGGTATATGTTTTAGTTGGCTTCGCTATTTTATCATGATTCCTTTTCATTATGATTTGTGATTCTTCTAAATTCTTTCGAAGGATATCATATCGACTTATACTTGCATTTATACATTCTTTTAAAGGATTTGATAGATTAGATGTAGGCGTTAATACATGGAAAGGCTTTCTAACTGGGGTACCATACAATGCTTCATGCGGTGACATTTTAATTGATATATGATATGAATGATTCAGAGTACTCAGTGCTGCCGGTATTGTAATATCCCAGTTGGGGTCTGATCCCCTTAGTGTTACTCTTAATATATTAAAAATTTTCCTATTTGCTCCTTCCACTAGCCCATTCGACTCTGAGTGATATATCATGGTATTTATTTTCTTTATGCTGAGGAATTCACACAATGAGGTAAGAAAGTGATTATTAAATTCACCATCCGAGTCTGAGATTATCATGTGTGGAATTCCATGTTTACAAATGTAACACTCATAAAACTTCCTAGCCCATTCAATCGCAGTTTTAGTTTTAAGCGCTATTAGTTCTGTATATCGAGTTAAAGCATCTATAATTACTAAGAGGTGCTTATTTCCTCTGTCTGACTCGTAAAATCCTGTTAACAAATTTAAATGTATTCTTTCAAAGGGTTGATTGGGCACAGGATAGGCTCCTAGGCTGACAGGTGTTTTCGTATGCCCTTCGTTTTCCTGACATGTGCGACAATTAGCTATGTGTCTTTTTATATTTGTAAGCATCGTATGCCAATAAAACAATGATTTGGCTTTCTGTGACATTAATGAGAACCCCAGGTGTCCATGTAATGGATTTGAATGCAACCAATTCAGGACAGTGGAAATAAGTGAGATAGGTACTACTACCTGGTCGTTAGTTACATGTGGTGTATTGCAGGTTTTCCTTGTCACATCCCTACACAGAATATTATCTTTGATTATATAATTTCCTTATGATTGCCTTTCAAAGCATTTATAATTGTTTCTATTTTCTGATTTTTTCTTTGCTCAGTCTGTAACAATTCAACGCTCCAGCCTAAATCTTCTTGTTCAATATCGTTTTAACAATAGGCATGGATGTTGATATATCTATTAATTCAGCTAAAGGCTCCGTACAAGATGACACAGGGTTGCGTGATAATGCATCCGCAATGATATTTGCTTTCCCAGGTAAATACTCGATTCTTGCGCCAAAATCTTGAATGATCAAATGCCACCGAGTTCGTTTAGGGCTGTGGTTGAAGCCTTTAAAGAACTCTGTTAGTGGTTTATGGTCAGTAAGAACCTTAACGGGATAACCGTAAATTATGAACTTAAAATGCACTAGTGAATTAACAATAGCTAGCCCTTCCTTGTCTATTACTGCATACTTACTTTCGAAAGTTCTCAATTTTCGAGAATAGAAAGCTATCGGGAAAAATTGTTTATCATATTGCTGAAGCAATACCCCACCTACTCCTAGGTCTGAGGCGTCTGTTGCAATGAAGAATTCCTTACCGAAGTCAGGAAATTTTAAGATAGGAGAACTACACAGTTCATCTTTCAAGGTATTAAATGCCTGTTGATGTTGCTCAGACCATATGAAATCTACGCCCTTCTTCGTAAGATCAGTTAAAGGAGCGGCTATTATTGAATAGTTGCGTATAAAACGCCTGTAATATCCACTACAACCCAGAAATTGCTGTATTCCCTTGACATTAGTAGGTATGGGAAAATTACGTATAGCCGACACCTTATCATGGACTACTTTAAAACCTTGGCTTGACACCATGACACCCAAATATATTAATTCTGTTTGGAAAAACTCACACTTACTAATCATTACCCTTAAGTTATGTTGTCTTAATCTCTGTAGTACTAGTTCTAACTTACGTAGATGTTCTTCTAAGGTGTTGGAAAAGATTACAAGATCATCCATATAGGCATGCAATATATCCCCTAACAAGTCTCTAAACACTATGTTAATAATTCTTGTAAATGTTATAGGAGCACAACGTAAACCAAAAGGCATCCGTAAAAATTTATAATGTCCCCTGGCTGTGCTGAAGGCTGTGTATGGGATACTATCTTCTTCTAATGATATCTGGTGAAAGCCTTTTAGTAAGTCCAAACTGGTAAAATATTTATTCTGACCTAAAAAAGACAAAATATCGTCAGTACAAGGCACTGGGAATCGATCAGGGATCGTCTCCTCGTTTAGACGACGGAAGTCGACGCAGATACGCCATGTTCGATCTTTTTTCGGTACAACTATTAAAGGAAAATTATAAGGGCTGTTTCATTTCCTAATGACTCCTTCTTCTAGCATTTTACCTACTTCATCATTTATTTCATTCTGGAATTTAATAGGGAGTCTGTACGAGGGTACATAGATAATTTTCTGCTTGTCCTTTAACCTTATTTGATGCTCGATCACATCTGTTTTTCCTAAGGATCCTTCCGTAGTGGAAAAAACATCATGATATTTAATTAAAAGTCCAAAAATTTTCTGCTGAATTTCTTCGTCTTGAATGTCTTTATTGATTTTATTTTTAATAGACCCCAAAAGGGATTCATCCGCAACTGATTGAGAGTGATTGATCTCAGCAATGGTAAGAATACGATGTTTATAAACTTCTACATCCAAGATATGTTGATTTTTGTGAATTACTAAAGTGTTATTTAAATGATTACAGACTTCAATATTACATTGTTGATGTGAGCCTACTGTATAAATAGCTTGTTTGACAGACAATCCGTTAGTTTTCAAAGTGTCGGAAAGGATTAATATTTCAGATCCTGGTAATGTTTTCTTTATTTGCACTATTAAATTCGAAGGTACGTTTGGTTCAATGGATTGCGTGCAAGATGATATTACGGGTGAACGAGAATTCTGCTGGGTCGCGTATATTATTTCTTTATTAGTGAGACAAGTTATTGGTTCTTCAACGTACGTTACGGTTACATTTGTCGTCTCCTTTTTATCCAAAACTGATTTTAAGGTATTAGAAGACTTATAGAATTTCCCTTTGGTATACACGCCGTGCTTGGCAGGGGCTAAGATAATGTTTTGATTTCCCATAGATGGGTATCCTATAATTACAGCTGGATACATATTAATGTTTTTTACAACAACAAATGTATCGGCAAACGTGCGTTTACCGACTTTGAACTGAACATGAGTTATGCCTATGACATTTAATTCATTATTTCCTATACCCGAGAGTCTAATTCCGGATTTTTCAATCGGAAAGTTCGAAAACAACAAATGATGTGTCTTCAAATCCATGATATTACGTGGACTACCAGAGTCAAAAAATAACGTAAAGGAATTGTGTTCTAAATTTACAGCATATAAGGTTGGTCGTAACTCATTTTGGCTTATTATTGTATGAATTCGTTGCAAATCTACGGGAGCATGCACTGTTTTACTTAATTCGGCCATGTGTTTCATAGGAAAATCTATTGTCTCACAATTATCTGATAAAACATTAAATTGATTATTCAATACTATTGATGTTGACATGAATGACCTTGACCCAACATCACTCTCTTCCCCTCTGGAGTTAACTATGTGGTATTTGCTTTGCTCTGCACATTCTGAAAATTAGTATGACCTTGCGAGGTCTGGTTTGACGACCCAGGCTCAGCGATATTCGAAGGAGTGTTTGTTTGCTTTGGACTCTGAACTACATTGACATTTGGTTGTTTCTTCTTATTGTTAAAATGAGGATTTTTCGTTTTATTTCCATATGGAACTGACTGTGGAATTGACTGTGTATTTCTGGGATTCTGTTGTGTCTTACGCGAGTAACATTGACTCTATGAATGAGTTGCACTGTTATGAATCGAGCAGAATTTCGTTCTGCAGTCCGCGCTTAAGTGACCTTGACGTTTGCAATTATAACACGTCATTCCCGCTACTTGACTACTAACTACGTTCACTGTTTGTGGCTTTGTTTCATTCTTTGCAAAAACTTGAGTTAACACGGCAACATAAGTGTCATGCAAGTTAAATACATTAATCGTAAAAAATCTTTCACGGAGATGTTATCCCTAGTAACCCAAGTGGAATTACCTAAAATGTTCTGATATTCATTAAACCTATCAGCTATGAGAGCTGCTCTCTCAATAACATTAAGCCGATTCATAGTGGCTTGATTAAGTGTATTTCTTAACGTTAATACTACATCCAAGGCTTCCTCACCCCATAGACCGCGCGTAACCTAACTTTGAAATCATCCCAGGTAACTGCTTCTTGAAATGAAACACCTCTTAAATACGCACTCGCATCCCCCTTAGAAACATCTATAAAACTTTTAGCTTCTTGTAATTGTACAAAAGGGTCTACAATTTGTTTGGCATTTAAATCGACAGATGAAATCCATGACTCCACATTTTGTGGCAAGAACCCATTGACTCGACCCTGAAAAGGAAGGATTGCTGACCTGGCATTTACAAGCGTCACAATTGGAGGAGGATTAGTCTGGCCTACGCCACTAGGTCCAGGGGTAGGGCTCACAGGGGGAGTCATGACTGCTGTATTTCTTTTCCTATCTCTTCGACCCCTTGCAGTTCTATCAAAATATCTATATGAATACAGACGTCCACTGCGTAAACGCATATGTATAATAAAATTCCCCAAACAATGTTACTAATCCCCAGTCATTTCCCGAGAATTTCTGAAAAAATTCTAGATGAGAATTTGGAGTTGAACACAGTTTCCTTCAATGAAAGGAAATAAAAGATTAGCAAATCACTCACCCCAGTAATAATCGACTAACGACTCATGATTACTACACTTCACTGCCCAAACTGGAATGAATTCAAAAACTTATACTTAGCTTGTATATGGTTCTGTGTGATGTCGATACATCCTCTCTCTCTCTCTTGATGTTTTGTTAGCGATGTATCGTTCGAGTTTCTGTTGAATGTAGTGCTTCCTGGATATATTTTGTAAACGTTGAACGTCAGTCCTTGGGTTTCCTAGGATGTTGATTGAAGATCCAGTTCATCAGTTTATATTTATAACATTCATTAAATGTTAAATATTTCGATGGACTATATTACTTAGTCAAAATTGTAGATACATGTAGATAACGTTGAGTTCTTGAAGATATTTCTCTGGTTTTACAGCTTTTATTTTGAAGTCTTGAAGATCTTTCTCTAATTCTTAGAGTTTAATATTATAGTTACTTGAAGATCTTTCTCTGATTCGTAGAGTTTAACCACTGCCACCATTTATAGGTGTGTTACCGCTGCCACCATTTATAGGTGTGTTACCGCTGCCACCATTTATAGGTGTGTTACCGCTGCCACCATTTATAAGTGTGCTACTTTTATAAGCACACATTGAGTATGTGTTGTTTAAGATGTGTAAAGCTGGATAACGAAGTACATCTTATTAGCTTTAAAAATATTTTTTGTCTAAAAACAACAGAGTTAAACATCTCCATCATAGGAGGGAGCTGGTTTGGTCGGATGACCAATTCTGGTGAAGTATAGATATGAACTGATTAAATTATCGATATCACAGATATCGTATGCTTAGTTGATGTAGCAATTTTAACACAATCTCGGAAGACACCTGCATCCGGTGACGTCACAAACTTTCACACACTGATGCATTGGTGTTGACCTTTAAGAAAAATGTTACATTGCTGAGGCTGCATTGTGCATCCTGTTTATGATTTTAGTGACTACAGCAAATCTCACGGCTAGCATCTTCATCCAAAATGACATATTATGTCATGTGTTATAAACATGTAATAACAATTATTTCATTTATTACACATACACACACACACACACACACACACACATATATATATATATATATATATATATATATATATATATATATATATATATATATATATATATATGTATATATATATATATATATATATATATATATATATATATATATATATATATATATATATATATATATATATATATATATATATATGCAGAAGAACCACAGGGAAAATGAAAATACGAAATATACGCTTAAGTCCTGACTAGTTTCGTGATACTTTTTCAGAGGACTGATTTATTGAGAGAGGTTTCTTTACATTTTATAGGAAAAGCAAACGTACGATCATACATATAGAGATTTAGAGAACAATGACACTCCCTTACCATCTACCAGGGCTTGAGTCAGGTGTTGAGTAGGAGGAGTCCCCAAGCTCATTAGACACCTGCTAAAAAGGGTCATTTCTAGTGGCTTGTATATTCTTGTTTTTTTCTTTTTTTTACTTTCAGTACAGTTTATTTATATGAAAACAAGGTAGCCTTATCTATATAAATACATAAGCAAAACATACACAAACATACAAATATATATATATATATATATATATATATATATATATATATATATATATATATATATATATATATATATATATATATACATATATATATATATATATATATATATATATATATATATATATATATATATATATATATATGTATATATATATATATATATATATATATATATATATATATATATATATATATATATATATATATATATATATATATATATATATATATATATATATACATACATATGCCTATATACATTTATATATATACAACATTAATATCATAAACATATAATCATGTATATATCAATACTTATATCTAGCATAACACTATATAGTGCCAATATACTTATGCATACTATATAAAATAATTGTTTCCTTTAATGAATGGTAGCTTAGGTCTAAATATTAATTTCACGGCGACGTTAATTATTCACAATACATTCAATTCTACATTAAGTGATTAAGGTTTTTTTATATAGCTTACAAATCTCTTTACATATAAAGGCGTCGAGTTTATACATTCCATGACCAATATTCAAGTTGTTTTCAAAGGTTTCTGTTATGAAACTGGACTCTATGATGTTTCTTTCTACAAAGTTATTTGAATGAATAATTTTCTTTGCACTTGACCAATCAATAGGGTGATTTTTATCTCTAACGTAAGCAAAGAGTGTATTATTATCTTGAGCATACCTGACACTTTTCTTATGTTGTTCAATTCTCTTTTCTAGGGCTTTACCAGTTTGATCAATATAGTATTTTTCATAAGCATTACATGGAATACGATATACACATCCTTTGGTAATGTCAGGAGAATTCTTTATTAAGGCTGTTTTTATTGTATTTTTACTCTTAAATGCTACATTTACATTGAAGTTTTTCAACAGTTGGGGAATTTCTTTAAATGAATTACAAAAAGGTAGTACAAGTAAATTTTGTGTGTTGTAGTTTTTTCTGTTATCATTACCGAAAAAAGTCTTTTTTGCTGTTCTTAGGGCATCATCTCACACAATTTCAGGATACTTTAGTTTTTTACCTATTGCTCTAATCCCATTTATTTCGTCATCAATATATTCAGGGCTGCAGACTCGAAATGCTCCTTAAAACGTAGAAGTAAATACAGATTTCTTAACTTTGTTGCCTTGGTTTGAGTAATAATGGACATATGCCGAGATATTCGTTGGCTTTCTGTATACACTGAACTTGAGACTATTATTACATCTATGTATGCGACAGTCCAAAAAAAGTAGGGTACAATTATTCTCCAGCTCCATAGTGAAATTTATTGATGGTACCAAACTATTCAATCTAAGAAAAAAGTTATCTAAATTTTCATTTCCTGGCCACACAC
>NC_090733.1:47542384-47547384 GCF_036898095.1 Palaemon carinicauda
ATATACCACTTATTCTTTATCAAAGCCGTATGGTGTTTATTTTGGACAAAAGACATAAACAGTTCATTAATTATTAATAATGAATTAAATGGATATTCAATTGTTGATAGTGAAGTGAATAAAAATTACTGACGTGTTTATTTTACGATTTTTACTCATTTCTATATTATGTTTACTGCATTCCCCATCCAAAACTTGTGAGTAAATTACTAATGTAGGGACATATTATCATTGGTCACAAAAAGTTACAAGACCATGTATTAGCAATCTAGAATTATGAATGAAAAAAGTACTAGATTAAATAGCCTTATTATTAGCTAATTTTTAGTTTTTTATACCAAAGTTTACATAAAAGGCATGGAAAGAGGTGAAGCAGCAGGAGAAGATGGCCTAACAATAGATTTAATGAAATAATGAAGATCTCATACCAGTAAAATACAAAAAGGGAAACATTAAAGAACAGAAAGAAATATTTACCGATATGTTTACTCTCAGTAATATATAGAATGTTTATAATGATCATATCGAGCCGAATAAAAAGACAGCTGGACTTCAATCAACCATGAGAGCAGATAGGATTTAAAAGCAGATATTCAACAACTGAGTAATTAACCAGCGAATGGAAAACTCAACAGAATATACAAACCACAATGTATGGAATTTATAGAAAATTAAAAAGTTTTTGATTCTGTCAAAAATTCAGCATTAATGACAGCCCTTCAAAGACAAGTAATAGAGGAGTATTATATTAGACTACTTGAAGAGATCTATACAGAAAGAGTATCAATCTTAAAACTACATAAAACAGTGAGCAAATCTAAATTAAGCAAGTAGTCAGACAGTGAGACCCCATCTCTCCTAAATTAATCACAGGAATTTATATTGGGAAAATATAGGAATTAATATTAAAGAAGAACACCATAGCAAGTTATGATTTGCCGATGATATAGTTCTGTTTAGGGACTTATGGGAGGAATTGCAAATGATGATTGAAGACTTGAATAAATAAAACAAAAATGTAGGACTGAAAACTAATGTGAATAAAACTACGATAATGTTCTATGAAAATGGAGAGAAACAATAAATAATGGTGATGGTTGAAGCTCTAGGGATTTTTAATTAATATGCATACTTAGGACAGAGTAAATGTTTCCCCCGGTCAAGATACCACAATTAAAAGAATAAGCATGGGATGAAGAGCTTTTGGTAAACAAAAGGAGAATATGAAAAGGAAAATGCCACTTCCTCGAAAATGAAAAGTATCTAATTAGCTGGTCCTACCAGTATTATCTTTTGCATCATAAGAATATGTGTTAAACCAAGTACGTATTTTAAAGCTCATTATAATGATACCTGATAAATGTAAAATCGCGTTTCAAAACCATCTACATATATGAAATCTTTTATATAGCAAGCATGAAAATGTGCTTCCTTGATTATTGAAATAAGCCCAACCATGTAGCCAATAGCCAAGGCTAAACACTCATATAATTTGGACCTTTTTTCACACCAACTTGTGTCCTCTTTATATTTCATATAATCATATGCTTACCTCCTTTGCATTTTATCATAAGAAATCATAATTATTTTCGATATATAGCTAATAAAAGAATCAAGTTAATTTACTAATCACATTAGGCACATACTTATGCACTCGGTTCCTGCTGCCACTCTATGATTAATACTCGATATCACACATTGAGATCCCCAGCTGTTTTCTACGAGATACCCTTATATTTTCTTTTTTTCGATTAATAATTATTGAGCTAACATTGACCATTCACTGGTGGAAATACCTTCTGTGGTTCTACAGTTAATCATTGATATTCAATCTCACATTTAGCGGATAACAATAATTGGAATAAGATATACTAGCTGGTAACTCAACCAGAATTTCTAAAGAAGTACAATGAATTTTAAAATTTTTAGCTTCACTTTTGACGAAAAGGTTATATTAGCCATGGATTCGTAAACGAAGATGTAACGTTGTTGGGCATGCGGATTGTTCTTTTTTTTATTTTAATTCTTCCTTGCAAGCTATTTAACAATAATACTTTACAATATCCTAATTAAAAAATAACCTGTAAATGATTGTCATGTAATCTATTTCTAATAATCACCTTACAATAGCACCGTGATTTATAGCTTATAAAAAAAAGAACCGTAAATGCTGTAAAATAACATATTTGTGTGATGTGCAAAACTAAGACGCTTTGTTGCGGAATTCTTGAATTATGAACAGTGTTATGCCAGATGACTGATAATGCCATGGTGAAAAGTGCAAGCAGGGAAGGTATTACTGTAAATAATTCCCCGTTTTTATCTGATTTAATTACTAGTTGAATAAGATATTACTGTTATGGCAAGAAAAAGATTTTCGAAGCTGATATTTCCATTTGATTTGTGTCTGTTAGGACTTTTGATAAATTGACAGTTTCCATAATATATTTTGATTCTTGTATAAAAGGAAGATTCAAATAAGAACTCTTTTTTGTTAAATGAGTATATTTGATAGATATTGATATGATTTAAATAACAAATGTCTTTCATCCTTTGTTCTATCTATGCACAATTCGCTTGATGGAGTACGATCTCTTTCGCTAAAACTTTAATTTTGGTAAATATCCATTCGTTGCGAAATCTATTTGGAACACAGTAACAAGCATCATATTCACAAGATATATATTACGGCAAATCATAGTCTATAGCCTCTTGCTAAAATTTTTTATTAGGAATAGAATACATGCAATCTGAACACGTTCACTTATCTTGGTGGGAATGCGAGACTGAGGACGATAAGTAAAACAATTAGTTAAAGGTTAAGCTCACACCACTCAGATGAGTGTTGATGATAAAGAACCATATAGAAATTGTACTATACCGACAAGCAAGTACTCGAACGGCATATTTCACTAGAAAATTTTAAAATTGCAATTATCCCTCTTTCAATTCCTGAAATACTTGTCTAAAGTCATTTTTTGACGCTCTTGATGTTTCCAAGAAGCCTTTATAGTACAAATCTCTTTTTATTAATGGTAACCTATAGGCAACAATTTCTTGAAGTATTTTTACCCCATATATTGAAATTTAAGACATCAATCATATCGGTGATTTATAAAGATAAAGATAGCAACCTAGTCCGTCAAAATACTAATTATAAAACAGCGACAAGGTTGATAACACAGCAAAAAATGTCACCAGCCGGACAATTTGTAAAGAAAAGTTACTTTTCCCGAGTTTATTTTTCATGAGTAGCCTTTGATGTGTGTAGACAATAACTAAAACTTTACAGGAAATTAGTTTGTGAAGCAGCGAGGAAAGTAAAATTGATATGGATGGAGGGAATGAAATTAATAAAAAAAAGCACAAAGGAGACAAAGCAGGTGAGAAAATATGGCCCGCGCTAAACAGCAAGGAAGTCAGAAAAAGCAAAGATCAAACATCAGATGCATATTTACATGTTTTATTTTTTCTTTTGTTAAAAACCCTTGAATTCAGCAGATGTTCGTAGCCATTTACAGCTGGATGAGTTGTAGGATGAATAACCATGCCCCAATGGAAATTGATTAGGTGCCAGATAAATGCAACTAACAAGGAAATTAAAAGACGACATTTATTAAAAAGTAGTAGATAATTAACCATTGGGCCTTAAATATGATTGATAGGAGTATTTGAAGACCTGATAACTTATAATAGTTTAGACACGAATTCAAATTCCAAATATTTGCTCTCTTTTTCTTTATTGTTTCATTATATGTTGTGAACCATTCTGGGTTACGTAGATCAGTAAGTTAGTCATAGCACAAATGATGTATACTAATTTTGATAAATTACCTTTGTCATTTTTTTTATTAATCCTTTCCTTCTTATCAATGAGTGTTCCATTTTAAAGTGTGGGTGAAAGTATGGCAGGTAAGTTCTATGCTATTAAATTTGTTTCATGAATATTGTACTACCATTTGAAATTTAGATATCCAAATCTTAATAAGGCTAAATTACTTCTTGATAAAGAAAATAGAATGAAATGCCAAGTAAAATTAGATTAATTTAGAAGATAGAAAATTCTAGAAGAAACAAACAGTTATCAAAGTTATAAACAAGAGAGTAAAAAAAAAAAGAAAAAAAAAAATTGCAACGTTCCTTTGCAATGTAAAGCCAACCTTTTATCTATGGATGATTTTAAATCATATAGTTGAGTAAAAAGGCCTTTCTATGGAAACCAGATGGTATAAAATTTCAGAAATGATATCTTTGAACTCTAGGAAGTTTCACAGTTTAACGCAAGGAGAATCTCTGTCGTCGGTAGCACATCAAAGACATTCGTGAATAAAAGTTAATGCACCCTTCGGTACCGGCATTAAAGAAAGAGGCACAATGAGAGAGAGAGAGAGAGAGAGAGAGAGAGAGAGAGAGAGAGAGAGAGAGAGAGAGAGAGAGAGAGAGAGAGCTCGAATGTTTGAAGACTTCGTGTCTGAGTGGCAGACCTTTGGCTCTTTGTAAGAGTTGCTTAATGAAAACTGTCATTTTAAAGGCGCATGCTGGCGAGTTGGTTTATGAAATACCACAAATTCTTACATTTATTTATCTCCCGAATAACCCATAAGGTTTAAAATAATTATGTGTGCATAATTATTTTCCTAGAAAAAAGAACATAAAACAATATAGATCTAGCTGTACATTGATTCTGTAAACAAGTACAAGTAAAATAGGAAAATTCATAATCAAGCTATTATGAGTTGGAAGCTAGAAATCTCTTAGTTAATCTGTGCACTTTTTAGATTCTACAATCGTGTGATTGGTTATTTGTATTTCCTTTTCACACGAGCCTCTCTATAATATTGAAAATTTTTAAAGTGAAAAGGAACACTGACAACTACTGATGGCAAGAAGTAGACTATTGTGGATTCAAAATTCTTTTACAGTTTTTCATTATGATTTTAAATATTCTTGTATTTTGAGTGGTTATAGAATGCTAAATTTGTGGAAGGCGTTTACACAAA
>NC_090733.1:47554884-47557384 GCF_036898095.1 Palaemon carinicauda
ATAGACAAAACATATAATGACAAAAAATCATCCTCTTCAAACTGTAGTACTTCCATTTATCAGACACCCACTTTAACTGGAGTTCACATCCCAATCCGATTTCCAACATAATTAGTATCGGCTTTATAGACTTGGGCACCTAACCTTCCTCATGACTTACACTTGTTATTACTCTCTTCAGTACAAAATAAAACCCTATAAATCTCCCTGGTTAAATGATATTAGTCTAAGGAGTCTTATTCTTTGGAATTCTGGCTTGACATACAGTCCCGGTGACTTCAGCTACTCATGGCTTGACAGGCACACACTTAGCCATTGGAATGGACATAAATCTATCCACCAACTTGCCTGAAGCAGAAATAGAGAAAGAATTTTGAGTTTTATGTAAAATTTATACATTTAACCTAAGCTAGGCTAGACTATCGTCATGAAGGAAGTTTGTCTTAGCTCACTTTCTGGCAAGTAAGAGATGGTCATAATGTTTTTTGTCAGTTTGGCTAGATGAACACATCTAATTCAGGGCCTCTTAGGTCCTATAACAATGTTAGAGAGGGATGATATTACTTTGTTGATAATTTGTTTACTGTCTATTCTTACAAAAATAAATTGCAGAAGTTTTGTAGGCATTCATTTATTAATGACTTTTTTTCTAATTAGTATTACTGTACCACTAAGGTCTTTTGGTATACATTTGCACCATCAATTAGCTTAACCTAAAGCACCATGTCAAGAATCCAAAAGGAAATGAATTACAAAAACCCTTCATACTATGATACCACATTGTATGCGATATATATATATATATATATATATATATATATATATATATATATATATATATATATATATATATATATATATATATATATATATATATATATATATATATATATGTATATGTATATACATATATTTATAAAAGAGATGACATTAGCTACCGGAACTTACACATGGGATGACAGAATTGAGAGACTACATACTAGGCTAGGAGATCCTCTTACTCTCGTACTAGGGACAATCTGTTCTTGCTCTTATTTCTCTAATAGCCCTTTATCCATATTCTTGAGTATCTGATCCCTTTCGACATACTCTTTCAATTCATCAGCTACTCGAATTATGACTGAACCGTTAAAGATATATTCAAGTTAGTAATCTCCTCCTTCATCAATCACATGGACAATCTTATAAGGTTCCTACTATTTCCAATTCAGCGTATTGGCTGTCTTAGGTAATGATTTTTCTATATACACCCAAACATATCTATCTATCTATACAATGGGTTTCATTCTTTTTGTGGCCATTCATAGCAGGTAAATAGTTCTTGGTCATTCTCTCAGCTGTTTTGTTGAGTAATTCCTTAATGTGAAACTTCACTCCCCTTTCCTCTATATCGTCCTCTGGTAGTCTCAATTGACTGACCTCTCTTACAGGATGACAAACGAAGTCGGCGACGAAAGGTAAAATACCAAGTAAAGTATGCACAGCTTCATTTATGGCTTTTTCTGTTTCATGGATATTCTTTGGCCAAGTGTTTAGGTGTTCCTAACTAAGAATAGATGGTACTGCCTTGAATGTATGACAGGATATTTCCAAAATAGAGTTATACCACAAGGCCTATACAGAGAGAAAATCTTTTGTTTTATACTAGCTTTCCTACAGAAATCTTTAAAATCCATACTACTGAACTCTCCTCAGCTGTCCATTATCACTAACTTTGGATTACAAAGAAGAAAAAATTTCGGTTTAAAATATGGATCTATACCCAATCTTTGACCATTCTCTTTAATAATGCACAATTGCACAATGATTTTTGTACTGTTGACAAGCCTTAAATGACTTAACACAATGGATCATATCCCACAACAATATAGTCCAATAAAATTAGTTTATCCTGGGTACCGATCTTGCATTCTCCTAAGCGAGCTCCAACATGGATTGGCTATTAATGACTTTGGCACTACCAAGAAAAACCTCATCCTATTTAATTCCTCTCTCTGAAAGTAAAATAAAAGTCAACTTTGGGTTCAATATAGCAGATTTCCTAGAATCTTCTGAAGGATATCACTGAATTCTAAGAGTCGCTTGGCTTAAACCAGACCTTATCTTTTCCCTGTGATTCTTTTATTTGGTCTACTGTCAATCCTAGGTATCTAATATTCACGTTTGCCTGCAATTCTTCTTCACTAATATCTGTCACTGCTCCTACTGGTCTACTCAATGTGTCAGGAACGGTATTCCTCACACCTTTCTTTTACTGGTTCTTGATTATTTAGTTTCGCATTTCTGAGATATACGTAAACAAATGAAGGCAATTGATACATTACTTGACAATGGGTGTGACGGCCTGATGGCCCGTGACTACAATGAAGATTTTGAAGTGATCAGTAGCATAATAATTTTTTTTTGTTTAATGATTCAGTTACTTTGAGAAATGCGCTACAGGTTTCCATTACACCAATGCACCACCAATGTGCCTGTCACTGTCATCTATATGTAGCTA
>NC_090733.1:47562384-47579884 GCF_036898095.1 Palaemon carinicauda
GAAAAAGTTCCAAAGTGGCATTACGTAATTTCTCCATTATTATTATTATTATTATTATTATTATTATTATTATTATTATCATTATTATTATTATTATTATTATTATTATTATTATTATTATTATTATTATTATTATTATTATTATTAGTCAAGCGAGAATTTCAGTTAACAAAACCGAACAATATATACTCCAGATTTACAACGCCGAAAGAATCCAAAAGTTGAAAAGAAACACGAAATAATGAACAAAATATGAATTGAAAATGATAAATATGATAAAATTTAGTAAGATCCTTACTACTTCAAATAGAAGAAATTCATGCAAAAACTATGAAACGAACCTTGTTCAACAAAAAAGCATTGGTAACAAGTTTGAACTTTTAAAGTTCAACCGATTCAACAACCACGCAGGAAGATTGAACGACAATCTGGTCACAGCTGGAATGAAATTTCTAAAATACTTTCTGGTACTTCACATTAGAATAATTTTTAATCAATGAAGTAACCCGATTGCAGACTCCTTAGGTTAATACTGATATTTTTATGATCAGTCTGGTGTAGTGCAAAGGTAAATTCCGCTGATAATTGTGGGAAACAAGTATTTTTAATTTGACAGGCTTGATGTATTATTTGTTTGTGTTGTTCATATATATATATATATATATATATATATATATATATATATATATATATATATATATATATATATATATATATATATATATATGTATACATACATATATATATATATATATATATATATATATATATATATATATATATATATGTATACATATATATATATATATATATATATATATATATATATATATATATATATATATATATATATATATATATGTATACGTATATATATATATATATATAGATATATATATATATATATATATATATATATATGTATATGTATATGTATATATATATATATATATATATATATATATATATATATATATATATATATATACATATATATATCTTAGATTCTAAGGCCTTAATAAAGCTCTTAGTTTCTGATAGAACCATCTCGTTAAATACTTTTTTTTTATAGAAAGTGATATTTAATTTTCCATAGTATCATCTTGTATTCCAAAGACTCTTCATCCTATGATTATCCTTCTTTTAACTTTGATTTCATTTCCTGAGGAATTGTTTTCTGTTTTTCCTAAGTACGTATATTAATTTTCAATGTTTAAATCATATATATATATATATATATATATATATATATATATATATATATATATATATATATATATATATATATATATATGTATGTATATTTATATACATATATATATATATATATATATATATATATATATATATATGTATGTATATTTATATACATATATATATATATATATATATATATATATATATATATATATATATACATACACATATATATATATATATATATATATATATATATATATATATATATATAAATATATTCATATATATATATATATATATATATATATATATATATATATATATATATATATATATATATATATATATATATATATATGTATGTATATGTGTATATGTATTGTACCCTCATACAATAAGACTCCAACCTAGGATAGTGGAAGACCTTAGTACAAGAGCAATGTCACTACCCAAGACTAAAGAATAGTGGTTTGATTTTGGAGTGCCTGGGTCCAAGAAGAGCTTCTTACCATAACTAAATAGTCGCCTCTGTAGTCGACTCACCAAGTGGAAAGTATCCACTGAACAATTACAGTGGAACAGTTAACCCCTTTAGTGAAGAAGAATTTATTTTATCTTAGTATTGTTAAGTGTACGAGGAAAGAGGAGAATGTGCTAATATTAGGCCACACTATTCGGTGTTCATCTAGGCAAATGAAAAATGAGAGGGGTCCAATATATCAATATCTGCGGAGAAAAGGGACCCAATAACTTTCTAGCTGTAGTATATCAATGGGCAGTCGGTGCCTTGGATATATTGCCTCATCTTTTGAAAATAAAATAATAAGGAACGTTTGCCTTTTATGAATTATTTCATCCCTTTTTATATCAATCAAGCTTTAGCTACTTTTTGTTTTCTATCTCAGAACATGGAAAAAAGACACATCACAGTGAAAATGTATACGCACTTTAAAAAAGAAAAATATATATAAAAAAAAATGAGATATAATGTCACTGAAAACCGTTCTTGACTATAATGTATAATACAAAACAAAACAGGATTGATTAGTCTGTGCGTGTTCAGTGTGATTTAGAAAAAAAAAAAGCTGATACTAGCTTTGTTGTATAAATAACAATAATTCGCCATGACTTGCTATTTTTATCTATGATAATTCTACATATTTGTTTTCATCATTGAAAAACATATCGTGAATAATGGAACGCAAGTATATACTATATACGATTTATTCGACATAAGTCATAACAAATATCAGTTATAATCGAATAAAACTTACATTCTTGGTGAGATAAAGTAGGTGAAGGGTTACTGGCCAGAATGAAAAATACATATCATATTCAAATAGCAAGTCATTAAAATATAATGCATACATTTAAATCGTATTGAGAGACTTGAAAGTAACTGAGCAATCTTAATTATTAATTCATTATGTATTCCTGTTAGACTAAATATCCAGGGTTTACCATAGGTATGTAGTGGCACAATTATAATAATATATTTCTATTTTATCCTGAAGATAATTTTAAAACTGCACTAGGTACCTTAAATCAAGATACTCTTGTGTCGTGCATATTTTCCAGGCATATACCTGTTTTTACTTATGGATGTATTCATATAAATGGATATATATACATTTCATATACACTTTCGAGAGGCTGAAAATAAGATTATTACTGACTAGGATAATTGATGTCCAAAAGATCTTCCTTTTAAAACAATATTTAAGGGCAGGTTTAAAGCATAATTTTTCAACTGCGTGTTCCCTTTCTGTAAAAGGTATTGTATTTAATCCTATGCATCAGAAACTTGGAGCATTTCTAAAGCCTTAGGAAATAAGCTATTTTCCACTCAAAAAACTATGGATAGATTAATTATGAGGTGCTCTAAGAGACATAAAAAGCATCATATATATGAGAGCAAAATGGAGTAGATGATGTTCTTGCAACATGTAATCAAAAGAAATGGACATATACTAAGAATAACATGTAATAGATGGACATTAAAGATAACAGGATGGGTTCTTAGAGATTACAAAAGAAGTAGGCAGGGGAAAGAAAACAACACCGTGGATTGACTAAGTAAGAAAATATGCGAGTATGAATTGCATATCAAGAATATAAGCAGGCATAAGTGGAATGTTATGTATGAGGCGTTTTTTCTGCAATGAACTAGATTATATATATATATATATATATATATAGATATATATATATATATATATATATATATATATATATATATATATATATATATATATATATATATATGAATATATATATATATATATATATATATATATATATATATATATATATATATATATATATATATATATATATATACATATATATATATATATATATATATATATATATATATATATATATATATATATATATATACATATATATATATATATATATATATATATATATATATATATATATATATATATATATATGTACAGTATATGTATATATATATATATATATATATATATATATATATATATATATATATATGTATATATATATATATATATATATATATATATATATATATATATATATATATATATACATATATATATATATATATATATATATATATATATATATATATATATATCCCATGTCAATGGATAATGAGACATCGGAACATGGTTTTTTTTCACTTTATTACCAAAAGATTCAGGAATACACTGTACAGCCGATACTCTCAGTTAAGCACCTTTTTTAATGAAAGCACAAAAGCTACTCACTACCCCTCGCAAGCAAGATGCAATCTTGTTACAACAACATACTAAATTGTTAGGTTTTGTGGAATTCCCATGATTATAGAGTTAATTTACCTTGATGTATAAACACATATATGCAAACAAGGATTAGGACATTACATCACACTCCAAGCTCCTCACTCCGGGAGGAGGTGCACAATCGCCCTCACTAGTCAATGATATATGGAGGATACACCGACCTGGAATAGGCATGGCATGTACTAAACAGAAATGCAACATAAAATATGTCTATAGAAATCACCCCAAAAAATAATACATCTTCCCCCCCCCCAAAAAAAAAAAAATAAAAAAAAATGAAATATTGCATGTAAAAATATACTCCATATAATATAAAATAAAATCAGTCATTTCTTCTTATGACCTCTACAACTAAAATACAGAATACCAAAATTGAAGAAAAAAATTTATTAACATCAGTATTACACAACCTCATCAATAATCTCCCTCTGGTTGCGGGTAATACGGGCCTTTTGGGGGGGACAGGGGTAGGGAAATATATTCTTTCATTCCTCGATTTTACTTGTCCAGGTTTACAGCACAGTTTCTCAACAACTCACCACCACCGTTTCGCCATTTTTTAATTTTTTTTTTTTAAATCACTACTACACTTACCCTTGCAACTATCAATCGGTGGCCACTAGCTGTTTTCCCGAGAAAATAATTCATCATCCTGCCCTTCTCTTATAGCTTTAAGTATAAGATATTCACATCTACACATTCTCTAACACTGCCTTTCCTCAAGGCTGAATTTTAATCCCGCAGGCACTTGCCCTTCGGGAACCGCCGCGGCCACAGCAAGCAGGAATCATATAAATACATGAATAATAAAGCATTCGTCTGATCGATTTAAACCTTACCTATTTAACCTCTGATTGATATTAGGTTCACTCAGCAGTATGTCATAATTACTGCTACACGCAGCAAAATTACCACAAATTTTTACATATACATTAAGCACCAACATTAGAACATATTGTTATCATCAAGTTTATTGAAAACACGTTGAAAGAAGAAATGAGGCTTGTTCAAACAACTACAACAACAGCGGAAAAAAAGGGGGAAGGCCTTAAATATATAAATATAAAATAAATATGAAATGACCAGGATTGTATAATTTAACTTTGCATTTTTAAGTGAAAAGGTAGAGATGGAAAAAATGCATTTCAAATATTCAATAAATTTAAATTTAAATGGATCGATATTTATGAATACATTTCATTTAAAATTAGATGAATTTCACTGTAGCAGCTGGTACTGGAATGGCGTAAACGAGTCTTCGAAATGCACTTTTGTACGAGAGAAGAGGGTTCACAACTGCGAGGGCTTAACCTTCTTCCTTTAAATCATCCGCTAAAAAATACAAAGTAAAGGATAATCAACCACGGGAAAAATCAGAACAAAAGATACAACACTAACATAAAGTAACTAAAATAAATAAAAAAAAAATTCAACACGAATCAAAATATCAATTACTGCAATAGCATGACTAAAATCTACAATTTTCATATAAATCAATAAAATCTTGAAATCAACGAATCACCGAAAACAGCAATTAACTAATCACGAAAATCACCTTACGTAAATATTTGCTTAAATCAACACTAAATCACAAAAGCTCTCAAATTATCAGTAAAACAAATAGCAAATTCAACGAGTAATCAAATCCCTAAAAAATGAATTTATAGACTGCATTGAAATCATAGGTTCAATCTAGCAAGAATTTAATCAATTAAAATACTTGAAATTATTTTCAAAACAATGAGATATAGAATATGTGACGTAAGAACAAGCATTAAAGCCTCTTATGCTTACGCTGTTGCGATAACAGTTCCGGCGAGTGTGGAAAAAATCATCGCTCAGCAGCGTCCGGATCCCATCCTCGATTAATTAGTGTGTAATTATGTCCATGATAGAGGAAAAATCCATAGTAATTAATCCAGTACTAAATACGTTATTAATCCAGGACAGAACCATAAATCCAACGTGAGTGTATAAATCCTTAAATCCACTTAAATAATGAGAGAGAGGGAAAGAGAGCTGCTCCTCTTCACTCCCGTATAAGGTTGCTGAAGACATCGTAACTGTGGGAAAAAACTTCACAAAGACATTAGCGGCAGGCTGATATAACTTCTGTAAAGTAGTTACTATCTAAAAGCAAAGAGAAAATTAGCGACACTTCTGTATGCCAAATGTATAAATACTGAACTATTCAAATTAATAATTTGAAGTTTTTTCGATACAACAAAGAAAAAAATATTATACTCATCAACTCGAGGAATGTCCCTTATGCAGATATAGGGAGGTACACTCTGACACTTTTGAAAAGTACCTATCTAGGCACCACATGTATGTGTGCCTGATGATGTTCACACACCGCACCATTAATAATGTTTGTATGACTATAGTGTTAGATTTCACCATCTTTACTCGGTACGGACCCAAATACGCTGACTCTAGTTTATGTTTCCTAGGTTGTAATCGTTTCAAACACACAGGACACACCAAAAATACTTTTAGCGGTGTGGTTTTGAACCGACCATCATTCTTTGAGCTCTGTTTTTCTTTAACACTTTTCAAAAACATTTCAGTGGTGATCATCACTCTCCTCAAGAGGTTTAGTAAACATATACGGTATTCCTCATTTGAATATTTTAGCAACTATTGGGAATTAATCAGGACCGTATATGGTAACACAAGATCCTGTCCAAACATTAAAAAGAAAGGTGTGTCCCTGAGCGAAGCATAATATGCAATGTTCAAAGCTAGCTTAGCTGTAGGTAGCATGGCATGCGAATGAAGGGGGTGATCAACCACTAAGTAACCTAAAATTCCCACTACTTCCCAATTATGCCATTCCACTAAGCCATTAGCTGAAGGCCTATATGCGATCACCGAAGTGTTCAATTTTCATCAAGTCCGTTACCGATTTCACCAACTTATTTAAAAAATCGTGACCATTATCATTTATAAAAATTTCCGGGCAACCAAACCTTGTAACGAAAGAGCACAGCGCCTGGGTTAACGAATTTTCTGATTTATCCAACATTGCTTAAGTATGAGTGTACCTAGTAAATGTATCCATAAATACATATATATATATATACTTATGTTGTGTTAAACCAGTAGGAAATGGTCCTACCACATCCATATGCATCCTTTGAAATTTAATAGCAATCACAGGCCACTTCCTGTTTTCTGGTACACTATTTTTATGTTCTTTAAATAAGTTACAAGAATGAAAATATTTTATATAATTTTGTATAGATTTTTTTCATTCCTAACCAAAAGAACGATTCTCGTGCTCTCCTTAAGGTTCCATTAATTCCTAAATGCCCTGCATACGGACTTGCATACACAATGAGAATGGCTCGATTAATTGAAGAGGGAAGAAGAACTACTTGTGCGCAAAATTCTCCTCCCCTTTTCTCGTAAGCACAACATAAGATATCATTCTCTATAAAAAAATTCTCATGAGGCACATTCAGAAATGATGGATAACTATCTGATTACCCTTTAATCACTGCTCGCACTCTTTCCATCCATTCCTCTTTTTTCTGCCCCTCGCGTACTTCTTTTTATGTCTTATACTCCCAAATCAATCACACTTCCATCATCAGGTCATTCATTCCGTACACCCCTGGTTATGTCCTCGGCCACCGACATATATTCACCTTCATCTCTCTCTCTCTCTCTCTCTCTCTCTCTCTCTCTGATCCCATTTTCTGATTGCTCCTCGCTTGAATTCGCATCCCGTTCTCTATTTTGATAGGGGTATTCAATATTTAGGTTTCGTGCTTCATTCCTCTTTTGTGTCCAAGTTGTTACTCCTATTACTGAACCTCTAGAGAGGGCATCAGCTACCTTGTTAGCTTCACCTTCTATGTGGTGAAAATACTTTATATTAAACTCTAACAAGCTTCTTTCAATCCATCTCGCTTGTCTAGATGTCAAATAACTTTTATAATATAAGTTCCGTAAGGGGCCATGATCACTTTGCAACTCAATCGACTAA
This sequence comes from Palaemon carinicauda, assembly GCF_036898095.1. Lineage (NCBI taxonomy): Eukaryota > Metazoa > Arthropoda > Malacostraca > Decapoda > Palaemonidae > Palaemon > Palaemon carinicauda. Next base: position 47,570,392 of record NC_090733.1, read on the forward strand.
CATAATAAAAATAACCAATCCCTCTCTAGAACCCAAAGAATAGCCAAAGCCTCTTGATCGAATGTACTATAATTCTTTTCTGCCCCTTTTAATACCCTGTAAGTAAAACAAATAGGTCGCTCTCTACCTTTATCATCTCGTTGAGAAACTACGCCACCTATAGCTAAGCTACTCGCATCTGTTGTCACTAAAAACGGACAATGAAATCTAGGATATGCGAGTAAGTCATTGCTAGTTAAAGCAGCTTTCAAATGATTAAAGGCCCTTTCTTCTTCTACTCCCCAATTTATTACTTTTTGTCTTTTAAAGTATCTAAAGGTCTCGCTATCTCTCCAAAACCTCTTATGAATTTACAGTAATACTCAGCGAGGCCAAGGAACCCAGCTACTTCCTTAGGGGTTCGTGGCCTGGGGAAATCTCTGATAGCTTCTACTTTACTGGGGCAAGGTTGGAAATTCAACCTGTTTACAGTAAAATTTGCACTTTGACAAATTTATTATCATACCATTATGTCGTAATGCTTTTAAAACTTTATGAATATTATTATTATGTTCTTCGGCCGTTTTCCCTGTAATTATGTTGTCTAAATAAACAAGAACATTATGGCCAATTAAGGGAGACAAATCCGCAATCATTTCTCTTGAGAAATGATTTGGAGCATTTTTAATGCCAAAGGAAAGAAAATTAAACTGAAATAGTTGATCCTTAGCTCTGAATGTCGTTTTACATTCACTGTCTTCCTGAATGGGTATTTGATAGTATTCTTCTTCTTCTTTGTCTACATCTTTTCCCACTTCCATGTGGGGTGGATGTTTCTGGTCAGCTTGTTCCATCCACCTCTTTCCCACGCCTCATCACCAGTTAATCCCTTTGATCAAAGGTCATCCTTTATACAGTCCACCCACCTTCACTTTGGTCTCCCTCTCCGTCTCGTTCTCTGTACCTCCATTTCCATCACTCTCCTCCCAATATACTGTTCATCTCTTCTCATGACATGACCATACCACCTCAGTCTAATTTCTTGGATCTTACCTGATAGTTTTCTAACTCCTGTGGTACCCCTAATTACCTTATTCTGTATTTTATCTCTTCTTGCCACCCCACACATCCATCTCAACATTCTCATCTCTGCCACATCCATCTTCTTCTCTTCTATCTTCTTTATTGCCCACGTCTCCACTCCATACATCATTGCCGGTCTCACAGCTGTCCTGTGTACTTTACCTTTCAACTTAATCCCTATTTTCCTGTTGCATAGCACTCCACGCACTTTTCTCCAATTCTTTCATCCTGCTTTTATTCTGTGGTTCATTTCTGCTCCAAGATTACCACCCTCTGTAACTGTTGATCCTAAATACCTGAAATTTTCAATTCTTTTCAGTCTCTCTCCTTGTAAACTAACTTCCCATTCTCGCCATTTTTCAATATCAAATACTCTGTCATTTTCCTGCTGATCTTCAATCCACTATTTTCCATTTCTCTTCTCCACTACTCCAGTTTCTCTTCTACTACCTCTCACCTAGTGCTACACAGTATAACATTATCAGCAAAAAGCATACGCTAAGGAGACTGATCTGTAATACCTTGTGTTACTATATCCATGACCAGATCAAATAGGTAAGGGCTCAATGCAGACCACTGATTTAGTCCCACATTTACTGGGAAACTTTCTTTTAGGCCTATAATGCTCTTAATATTTGCTTCTGCCCTTTCATACATATTTTGGGTGATTCTTACATATTTCCAAGCGACTCCCTTTTCTCTCATACATCTCCACAGCTCCTGACGTGGTACTCAATCGTATGCCTTTTCCATGTCAATAAAGACCATATGTAATCCTTTCTGTTTTCCCCGATGTTTTTCTATCATGTCTCAAAGCAAATATTGCTTCTACAGTCCCTCTTCCACGCATGAATCTAAATTTTTCCTCACCAATTGTTGTTTCATATCAGATTCTCTTCTCAATGATCTTCTCCCATATTTTCATAGTATGGTGTATCAGCTTTATGCCTCTGTAGTTGCCACATTCCTGGATGTCTCCCTTCCCTTATAGATGGGAATGATTAGTCTTCTTCTCCATTCCTCAGGCATCTTTTCCTGATTGAAGATCTTCTATGTCAGGTCCCACAAGATATCTATGCCTTCTTCTCCAAGACTCTTTCATACCTCTACTGGTATATTATCTGGTCCTGCAGCTTTACTATTTTTCATTGTCTTTAATGCTTGTTCTACTTCTCTTCTAGTCACTCCTATGGTGACTGTCTCGTTTGGGAGTCCATCTTCAAAAACTGTTCTTGGTTTCTCCTCATTCAAAGGTCCTTCAAAATAAGTTTCCCACCTTCTTTTAATTTCATTCTCTTCTGGTAGATCTATACCATAGCTATCTATTATTTGCCTCATATGTGTCAGGTCTTTGGATGCAGCATCTCGGGCCTTAGCAATTCGTATTATTTTCTTCTCTCCTTCTAGTTTTTTCATCGCTTTATAGATTGCCTTTAATGTCTCTGGCTTTGCCTTTGTTACTGCTCTTCTTGCTTCTTTCTTTGCTTGTTTATAGTTTTCTATATCCTGCTCTTTTCCAGATAGATCTGCCTCCTTGCCTTCTTTCTTGGTTTTTACCCGTTTCTGCACCTCCTCATTCTACCACCATGATTCTTTATCATTTAGGGGCCTTCTTCCTGATGACTTTCCAAGTACTTCCTCACCAATCCTTAGAATCACTTTACTATTCTCGGTCCACCATTCTTGCACATCCTCATGTAACCTTACCGCTTCCAGCACTCTTTCCTTAAACAAGACTCTCAGTTCTTCCTCTTTCAATTTCCACCACTTAATCTTTGGGTCCATTCTCGTCTTTTTACTTCTTCTACAATTCCTTATTCTGCAATCAATTACCACTAACCTGTTTTGCGCTGCTACACTCTCCCCATTTATCACCTTGCAATTTCTAACTTCCTTCATATGGTCTCTCTTACATAGCAGCAAATCTATCTGGCTCTCCTTGCCACCACTACTGTAAGTAATCAGTCTGTTAATCTTCTCAAAGAAGGTGTTGATCATTGCTAAGTCAAAAGCCAATGCAAAATCAATCACTCTTTTTCCCCCATCATTTCTCTCACCCACACGAAACCTCCATGAACTCTCTCTCTATCCCTTCCCTACTAATTCCCAAGTATATATATATATATATATATATATATATATATATATATATATATATATATATATATATATATATATATATATATATATATATTAACTTTAGCCATAAACAAGTGATTAAGGATGAATGTTCAAATAGGTGCATTTAAAGAAAAATACATACCTAACAGACATTGTCAAAACAAAAAAATGCATGGAAAATACAGATTATTATATGGTACATTACTAGCAAATGAATATATGGTACCCTCACAAAAAATACTGATGTACATATGATTCGGTAACTTGTTAAAGAATAGTGGTCACCTTTGTCAAAAATACAGATTATTATAATACGGTAACTAATAAAAATATTTGTTACCTCGGTAAAGATATAATTTCAGTGCACAAACAAAAATTCCTGGTACGTACACGCACCACGGTTTTGTATAATTATATATAGGGCTTATATATATTATTAGATGCCCATAAATTTTTTATTCTAACATTTAGGGCTTATATATTGTATTAGGTGCCCAAAAAATTATTATTATTTTTTTTAAAGGATTTGATAAATTAGTTGTAGGCGTTAATACATGGAAAGGCGTTCTAACTGGGGTACCATACAATGCCTCGTACGGCGACATTTTAATTGATATATGATATGAGTGATTCAGAGTACTTAGTACCACAGGTATTGCAATATCCCAGTTGGGGTCTGATCCCCCTAGTGTTAATCTTAATATGTTTAAAACCTTCCTATTCGCTCTTTCCACTAGCCCATTCGACTCTGGGTGATAGATCATGGTATTGATTTTCTTTATGCTAAGGAATTCACACAATGAGGTAAGGAAATTATTATTAAATTCTCCATCCGAGTCTGAGATTATCATGTGTGGAATTCCATGTTTACAAATGTAACACTCGTAAAACTTCCTAGCGCATTCAATCGCAGTTTTAGTTTTAAGCGCTATCAGTTCTGTATATCGAGTCAAAGCATCTACAATTACTAAAAAGTGCTTATTTCCTCTGTCTGACTAGTAAAATCCTGTTAATAAATCTAAATGTATCATTTCAAATGGTTGATTGGGCACGGGATAAGCCCCTAGGCTGACAGGTGCTTTCGTGTGCCCTTTGTTTTCCTGACAAGTGTGACAATTAGCTATGTATTTTTTTATATCTCTAAGCATCGTATGCCAATAAAATAATGATTTGGCTTTCTGTGACATTATGGAGAACCCTAGGTGTCCATGCAATGGATTTGCATGCAACCAATTTAGGACAGCGGATATAAGTGAGATTGGTACGACTACCAGGTCGTTAGTCACGTGTGGTGTATTGCGGGTTTTCCTTGTCACGGATCTACACAGAATATTGTCTTTGATTATATGATTCTGCGTATACCTTATATATTACTTTTCCTTACGATTTCCTTCCAAAGGATTTATAATTTTTTCTAATTTCTGATCTTTTCTTTGCTCATTCTGTAATATTTCAGCGCTCCAGCCCAGATCTTCCTGTTCAGATACAGTTTTAACAATAGGCGTGGATGTTGATATATCTATTAATACAGCTAATGGCTCCGTACAAGATGACACGGGGTTGTGGGATAATGCATCAGCAATAAAATTTGCTTTCCCTGGTAAATACCCGATTCTCGCGCCAAAGTCTTGGATGATCAAATATCACCAAGTTCGTTTGAGGCTGACTAAAGCCTTTAAAGAAGTCGGTTAGGGGTTTATGATCAGTAAGAACCTTGACGGGATAACTGTATGTTATGAAACTAAAAGCACTAGTGAATTAACAATAGCAAGCCCTTCCTTGTCTATTACTGCATACTTACTTTCGGAAGTTCTTAGTTTTTGTGAATAAAAAGCTATCGGGAAAAACTGTTTTTCATATAGCTGAAGCAATACCCCACCTACTCCGAAGTCTGAGGCGTCTGTTGCAATGAAGAAATCCTTACGGAAGTCAGGAAATTTTAAGATAGGAGAACTAAACAGTTCATCTTTCAAGGTATTAAACGCCTGTTGATGCTGCTCAGACCATATGAAATCTACGCCTTTCTTCGTAAGATCAGTTAGGGGAGCGGCTATTATTGAATAATTGCATATAAAACGCCTGTAATATCCACTACACCCCAGAAATTGCTGTATTCCCTTGACATTAGTAGGTATTGGAAAGTTACGGATAGCTGACACCTTATCGTCGACTACTTTAAGACCTTGGCTAGACACCGTAAAACCTATATAGACTAATTCTGTCTTGAAAAATTCACACTTACCAATCTTTACCCTTAAGTTATGTTGTCTTAGTCTCTGTAGTACTATTTCTAATTTACGTAGATGTTCTTTTAAGGTATTGGAAAAGATTAAAAGGTTGTCCATATAGGCATGCAATATATCCCCTAGCAAGTGTCCAAATACTATGTTAATCATTCTAGTAAATGTTATGGGAGCACAACGTAAACCAAAAGACATACGTAAAAATTCATAATGTCCCCTGGCTGTGCTGAAGGCAGTGTATGGGATACTATTTTCTATTAATGATATCTAGTGAAAACCTTTAAGTAAGTCCAAACTGGTAAAATATTTATTCTGACCTAACAAAGATAAAATATCGTCAGTACATGGCACTGGGAATCGATCAGGGATCGTTTCCTCATTTAGGCGACGGAAATCTAAGCAGATACGCCATGTTCGATCTTTTTTCGGTACAACTGTTAATGGAAAACTGTAAGGGCTGTTCGATTTCCTAATGATTCCTTCTTCTAGCATTTTACCTACTTCATCATTTATCTCATTCTGGAATTTCATAGGGAGTGTGTGCGAGGGTACATAGATAATTTTCTGCTTGCCCTATAACCTTATTTGATGTTCGATAACATCTTAAGGACCCATCCGTAGTGGAAAAAACATCATGATATTCAGTTAAAAGTCCAAAAACTTTCTGCTGAATTTCTTCTTCTTGAATGTCTTTATTGATTTCATTTTTAATAGATTGCAAAAGGGATTCATCCACAACTGATTGAGCGTGATTGATTTCAGCGACGGTAAGAATACGATGTTTATAAACTTCTACATCCAAGATATGTTGATTTTTGTGAATTACTAAAGTGGTATTTTAATGATTATAGACTTCAATATTACATTGTTTTTGTGAGCCTACTGTATAAATAGCTTGTGTGACGGACAATCCGTTAGTTTTCGAAGTGTTGGAAAGGATAAATATTTCAGATCCAGGTAACGTTTTCTTAATTGCACTATTAAATTCGAAGTTACGTTTGGCTCGATAGATCGCGTGCAAGATGATATTACGGGTGAACGAGAATTCTGTTTGGTCACGTATATTATTTCTTTATTATTGAGACAAGTTATTAGTTCTTCAACGTACGTCACTGCTTTATTTGTCGTCTCCTTTTTATCCAAAAAAGATTTTAAGGTATTAGAGGACTTATAGAATTTTCCTTTGATATACACGCCCTGCTTGGCAGGGGCTAAGATAATGTTTTGATTGCCCATAGACAGGTATCCTATAATTACAGCTGGATACATATCAATATTTTGTACAACAACAAAGGTATCGGCAAACGTGCGCTCACCGACCTTGTACTGAACATAAGTTTTCTATACCCGAGAGCCTTACTCCGGACTTCTCTATAGGGAAGTTTGAAAACAACAAATAATGTGTCCTCAAATCCATGATATTACGTGGACTACCAGAGTCAAAAAATAATGTAAAGGATTGGTGTTCTAAATTTACAACATATAATGTTGGCCGTAACTCATTTTGGGTTATTATTGTGTGAATTTGTTGCAAATCTACGGGAGCATGCACTGATTTATTTGATTCGGTCGTGTGTTTCATAGGAAAATCTATTGCCTCATAATGATATGATAAAACATTAAATGGATTATTTGATACTACTGATGTTGATATGAATGACCCAACATCACTCTCATCCCCATTGGAGTTAATTATATGGTATTTGCTTTGCTCTGCACATTCTGAAAATTAGTGTGACCTTGCGAGTTCTGGCTAGACGGCCCAGGATCAGAGTTATTTGAAAAACTGTTTGTTTGTTTTTGATTTTGAACTGCATTGACGTTTGGCTGTTTCTTCTTATTGAACTGAGGATTTTTCTTTTTATTTCCATAGGGAACTGACTGTGAAATTGACTGTGTCTTTCTAGAATTCTGTTGTTGATTACGCGAGTAGCATCGACTATATGAATGAGTTGAACTATTATGTAATGAACAATATCGCGTTCTGCAGTATGCGATCAAGTGACCTTGACGTTTGCAATTATAACACGTCATTCCTGCAACTCGACTATTATTAACTACGTTTACTTGTTGTGGCTTAGTTTCATTTTTAGCAAAACTTGCGTAAACAAGGGATAAAGATCAGTACACTTAGACATGTATTTCTTTATCTGTTTATACACATTTAATTCTGTACTTTCGGGCGTTAACTTTTTATCAAAACACCGCACTAAAGCTTCTGACAACATAAGTGTCATGCAGGTTAAATACTTTAATCGTAAGAAATCTTTCACGGAGATATTATCTCTAGGTACCCAAGTGGAATTACCTAAAATATCTTGACACTCGTTTAGCCTATCGGCAATGAGAGCTGCTCTCTCTATGATATTAAGCCGAGTCAATGTGGCTTGATTAAGTGTATTTCTTAATGTTAAAACTACATCTAATGCTTCCTCACCACCATAGATCGCACGTAGCCTAACTTTGAAATCGTCCCATGTAACTGCCTCTTGAAATGAAACTCCCCTCAAGTACGCACTCGCATCTCCTTTAGAAAAGTCTATAAAACTTTTAGCTTCTTGTAATTGTACAAATGGGTCTATGATTTGTTTAGCATTAAAGTGAGTGTTGACGGAAGAAATCCAAGACTCGACATTCGGAGGTAAGAAGCCATGGACCCGACCTTGAAAAGGAAGGATAGCTGAATGTGCATTTACTAGTGTTACAATGGGAGCGGGGATGGGGTAACTAGGTCCGGGGGTGGGGTTATTCGGACTCACAGGAGGCGTCATGTTTACTTTACTTTTTTTCTATCTCTACGACTCCTTGCAATCCTATCTAAATATCTATATGAATACAGACATCCACTGTGTAAACGCACAAGCACTATACAATAAAGATTATAACATAATCCCCTAAAACAATGATACTAATATAAAGATATTTCGCGAGAACTTCTGAAAGACAACAGAATTAGTACAGAGAAAAAAAAGTTCTAGAAAAGAATTCGAAGTTGAATACAGTTTCCTTTAATGAAAGAAAAAATCAAGATTAGCAAACAACTCACCCCAGCAAATAATGGACGATCGACTCGTGATAACAACACTTCACTGTCTAAAACTGAAATGAATAAAGAAATGTACTTAGCTTGAGTTTATATGGGCGAAGGGTGATGTCGCCATTTCCTCTCTCTCTCTCTCTCTCTCTCTCTCTCTCTCTCTCTCTCTCTCTCTCTCTCTCTCTCTCTCTCGTTTGCGAGAGTTTAGCTGATTGGGTGAATGTTTTCAGTTCGATTTCCCGTCGTAATGTTGAATGCGGTGCTTCATGGATATGATTCTTGAATGTTTGATAAACGTTAATATAGTTGGATGTCAGTCCTTCGTTTTCTTAAAATGTTGATTGATGATCCAGTTCCTCAGTTTGTATAATATTTATAGTTGATATTCGATGCATTCATTTCTTCGGTGGACGTAGATACTTCGTCAAAATTGTAGATTCATTACTGTTGTAACTGCTAAGTATTACAGTTTAAATTGCTGGTTCTTAAAGTAGATTTTCTGGTTATTAGAGTCGATTAGCTGGCTCTTAAAGTTTAAACGCTGCCACCAATTGTTGGTGTGGTACTGTTATAAACACACATTATGGTTCCAATCAAATGTCTCTTCAATGTGCTATGTATTTCTAGACTTGCAGGTTACCTCTTCTGAATAAGTCTAAGTAAGGTATCTTTTAAAACAGTTTATTAGCAGCTCCATCACAGGAGTATAGATGGTTTGGTCGGATAACCATTCCGTATGAGATGTTGACAAGAACAAACTAAAATATAATGTCTGATGATTACGTATACTTAATTACATCAGCATTTATGTAAATATGTAAACACTACATTAATACAGGAAGCCATCTAGATCCGGTGAGACACTCAACACTTTCTCACGGTATACTTTGTATTGTGTTTACTCTTCATGGAAAATGTTACATTGCAAAGGTTTGGCTTTTGCATCCTGTTTATGACTAACTTAGCGTTTCTCACACTCCTCCTATCTTCTTCATTGACCCCCTGGGTCATGGATTTAATCATGTAATTT